>NW_008332591.1:165131-205664 GCF_000622305.1 Nannospalax galili
TTCTTTTTTGTTCCTTTTATTTCTTTTTCTCTATAGTTACTTAACATTAGAGACAAGTGTTGCATTTGTAAATTCAGTCCATGAAATTATATCCTTATAATATCCTTATATACATGAAGGATACTAAAATTTTCTAGGCCTCAAACAAATAGAAGCTGAGTTCACAAATTGAGAAGACCCAACACATTTAATCAACCAGAAGTGCCAGCCTGTCAGTAGCCAATAAATTAGCATTGTTGAAAATAAAGTCATGCTTGCTTATAAAAGCAGCTATTATTGATGAGTCTAAGGCATTGACCTTGAAACAGCTAGTGGCATAAATCCAAAGGAAATAATAGCTATCATTACCGTGGGCACCTACCACTATCTAACAACTGACCCCCCCACACTTCATGTTTATTCTTCCTAACATCCTTGCAGGTGGATGTCATTAAGCTTCCTTATAGATGAGGAAACCTACCTTAAGGAACATTGCTGAAGTCACTTAGTAACTATTAAAGACCTAAGCCCAGGTCTCTGAAACCAACATCCCTCCTACTACATCAGCCTATCACTATGATTAGCATACTACCAAGGTGCTAGTTGAGGCTCTCTGAGACTCAGAGAATTTATACTCATATTCTCATGTCCATTATAATTTCTGTCCCTAGCTTTTCAACCCTACTCTTAGGAATTGCTACCTAATCTATTTAACTCAATTCTCAATTGAGAATTTCCTACAGAACACCAATAGCATAGGCATTTCCTTTTAGAGCAGAAAGAGATGCTATTTGCACATGTTTTTCGCTTGCATGGAACATCATTTCTCATGTTGCTCCTTGGACTGGGGACGACTGCCCAAACTGGAGCTGATGACTTCCATTCACGATGCTCCAGGGCCTTTATTTATTTGCTGTTCCCATTCAAGTTGAACTAAGTGTGTTCCTGTATTTCCTTGGTCATTTTAATCATCATAAACTTTTAGCTATTGTTTTGAGGCAGCATTTCTTAAAGAATCTATTAGAAGCAGTTCAGCAAGAATGATTCATTAATGAGATGTGTGAGGACATTGGATTGTTCAGATGCTCAAGAGATCCATCAGATTATGGCTCCACATATGTGGATCTGAGGTAAATGCTCTCAGAAGGTAGCTTCTGAAGTTCCTAAAATGCATTTAGGATAATTGGCAACAGCTCTTCCACTGGAGACCTACAAGTTACCCTAGAGTTATCACCTTGCCTGTAGAGACCCCAAAGACATACAAGCACATTTCATGAATACTTAACAAGAATGCGGTGGCAGACAATAGTAGCTTTTGCCATCAGTGCCATTCAAATGTGGGCTGAAGGTGAACCCATGTGGTGTTAACCTCACCAAGAGGACTAGAGAGCTTACTGAGGATAAGGTAAAACACATGATCACCATTGTACAAAATCCATGCCAATACAAGGCCCAAACTGGTCCCTGAACAGACGAAAGAATGGAAAGGATGGAAAACAGAGCTAGGTCCTAGCCAATAGTCTGGATAACAAGCTTCATGAAGACCTGGAGCAACTGAAAAAGATTAGAGCTGAAAGAGGGCTTACCGTACCCTCTGGGGCCTTCCTGTTTAAGGCAAGTCACTGAGATCACTGGCCGCCTTGGCTGTAGTATGAGTGTGTCCAAAAGGAAACAGATGTGTAGGCTTTTTCTGTTAATAAATAATTTATAAATAAAAATATGACAATCACCTTACATCTTTTTCTACATGAATTAAATTATTTTCTCATATTCTTTCTGCATAGGAAGGCTGGAGTTATAGAAATAAAGGTTTATACAACTTGGGGGTCTGTCATTTAAAAAAGAATTTAAAATGAAGAATAAAAAATTAGATATTAGATTTAATATTTTTAAAGAGAAAAAATATAGCAAAATAGAAATTAAAAGTTAGAAAAACTGTAAACCACAAAATCCACCAACGTAATCTTTCACACTCTGTAATATGGCCTACATTTTTGGTTAATACCTTTCAACTGCCTCTGCAGTTGATAAAAATATGTGATATAAGTATTTGTAGAGTTTTAAAAGGTGAGTCAGCATTTCCTCTGTGGTGGCTAATCTTTCTTTCACCCACATCTGGGGAAAATTGGGACTGACAGGTGGCCTGAAGAATTCTCCAGGGGACAATATGGGACCCTCCAGGAGTGAGGCGATGCTACAAAGGATCCTGCCTGTCAGTGTGGTGCTACAAGGGCTAGCCTTTATTGTCATCCTGCTCTCCACCCAACTCATCACTCAATAGCAGGGGAGGTGAAATAGAACGAGAAACAAAGCTACTGGGAAAAAGGCACAGAGATAGTGAACAGAATTCCAAACAGCAGCCAGTGCCACCAGCTGGCACAGTTAATCCCCAGGCTACCTATAAAGATGTCAAATGCAGGCAAGAGAGTGCTGCACTGTAGACAACACACACACACACACACACACACACACACACATCACCTACAGGTTTGCAAACTGAAGGACGTATAAAGAAAACTGAAGTACTGGTATAATGTCAGGGTTACATTTTAATTGCATAAAACACAGAGAAAGCCTATGCTTGTCATTTTACAAGGTTACATTTCCCATTCAATGGAGGCTTTTTTCCAACAACTATTTATGAGTTGGTGACATGACACAGAATGAGGCTTACATAAATGGGAGCACCCCCATCCTTTCTTCTGTCTAGCTCCTCCAGAAGGCACCATCAGATAGCTAAATGGGGGCCTTTGAAACCTTTCCTCACAGATAAGAAATGCATATGTGTGTGTCATTTTGTAGTTGTGAATGCACAGGCCTATTTCTCCTACTGTATATCTGGCCCCTCAGTGCCCAGAGCCCCATTGACTTCAAAGAGGGTTTTGTACATAGAATGACAGATATGCGGAACAGAATTTAGCTCTGGTGGGTGATGTGATCACATAACAAAAGACTGCTGTAACCCTTCCAGAAGCAAAGTTAAGGTTACTGTTAGACCTTAGCTCTGAATTCCCAGAATCTAGGGCAATCCAGAGTCTACAGCCCTACAACGAAATGCTTCACAGTGTTCTACAGTGAACAGAAAAAGAAAAAGGAAAAAAAAATTGTAAGGGATGGGAAGCCTTTCAGAGCTGTGCATTGGATCAAACTCTGAAGAAACAAAAAAAGAAAACACTTTCCAAGGCTAAAAGTAGCTGAAGTAAGTTTGAACTCATTACATACTTGAGAAAGTAACAGCTGTGCTGTAAAGGCCTAGAAGGAATGTGTCCTTACTGGTTTATGCACAAATGTATAAGTTTTCACTTCATAAGACTTAACACAAAGGAGATATTTTTCCATTAGCACCATCTTAAGAAAAGACTCATATTTTCATACCATTTTTGAGCTAGAAATCCAAAACCTTGGGTGCTGGTGTAAAACATTCGCCATTTCTTTAAATATCAAAATGAAGATCTGCCCTCTTAAATAGGGACTGCTTTCAAAGTTTAAATGCGAAGTCACGTGCGCACAGCGTACTAGCTCTGTTCTCTCACTCCAGAGGACAGCAGGACAAAGCCAAACACATGGTTTGGTTGAATGCAAAGCAAAGGAGAACACATGAGTCAGAAGTCACCAAGGGAGACCGCCACAGTGGAAGCCCGGCCCCTCAAAACAGAGTCTCTCACTACTTCCTGCCTTTTCCATCCTCATCTGAAAGAGGAGTAGGGAGAGTTCCTTGCAAAGTGTCCTGATCCACTGTTTGTTGCCACAACAAAATATATGCAAAGAAAAGATTATTTGAAATCAAAGTCTTGGAGGGTAAAAGGACAAAACTCAATGGCACATCTGCCTGGCCTCTGGTGAGGTCCTCCTGGAGATAATACTTCAATGAGAGGGGTGCAGGTGGTGGAGAGCACATGGAAAGAAATGAAGTGAGTCTTCAAGGAAACTTATCAGGGTCCCACAAGAACTACATTAAACCCTTCCAAGGTACTACCCCAGTGACATCAGTACCTTCCACTAAGCCCTACCTCCTACAAGTTCTACTGTCTCAACACGAAGATGTTAAGCACAGAAAGCTTTGGAGGACGGTCCAAAGCACAACGGGAGGGAAGGAACAATGAAGAGATCCACAGCAATAGAAGCCTCAAGTTGATTTCCTTTGTTTTCAGTGAAACAGATTTCCATCTAAATTGGAGGATCAATCAGAGGTGAGCCTCCAGGAAAGCAAGACACATCCCACATAGGTAGAGTAGTAGCAACTTTTCAAGAGACAGCAGGAAGGGGATGGCCCCCGGGCTGTCCATGTTGTAGCTGATTCCTTCCTCCTAACTACTCAATAACAGCCTTCACCTGAACCTCTGAGGAAAAGAGGATCCTGATAAGAAGAGTCCTGGAGAACTTGCTCACACATAGCAGAGTGGCCACTTAAGGCACATGTTATAAATGTAGGAAGCAGCCATGGTTCTCCTTTATAAAAACTGCATACAGTCTTACCGTCATCCTAGAACTGCCTAATGATATGCACATCCTTAACACCGGGGTTTTGTAGCCGTTTCCCATTGAAGACTGAACTATATTCCTGCCTTCAGGTCCTGCTGTTTCACCCAGGTTTGAATACCAGCACTCCCAGTGACCCTGCAAAGTTGGTTGACCATATTTGAATAAATGTACAGTGATTCCAACAGGAGAGAACCACAGACTATAATCAACTAAGCTAGCTGGTCATCTCCCATTTCTTTTGAAAGTTATCATTAATATGTTTTCTTTTGAAAGTTATCATTAATATGTACGGTATGTATGCAATTCCTCCCAGCTATACGTAGGCCTTGGATAAAGCAAGATTCTCTGCTTCCCTAAAATAAAAGTCTGTATGACAAGAAGTTTTCTAAAGAGAGCTGAGTTTGCTCTAGACATTTTGGTGAGGGGGCACATTTTTGCTGTGGATTTGAAAAAGAGAATACTAGCAAATGGTGGGGTTTGGGGTTTGTTTTGTCATGGTTTGGTTTGGAGATTCTGGGGATTAAATCTAGGGCCTACACATCCTAGCAAGCACTCAATCACTGAGATAACACCTTTGACCCTCTTTTCACTTTTCATTTTGCGGCAGGATCTCATTAAGTTGCCCAGGCTGGCCTTGAACCCACTCTGCTGCCCAACCAGGCTTTGAGCTTTCGATCCTTCTGCCTGAGTCTCCCAGATAGTTGAGATTACAGGCCTGCACTAACAGATCTGGCTATTCATTATCGTCAATCCAATTGAGAAAATATGACATTTTATGTTAGTGTTCAATATAACAGTCAAAATTTAAAACAATCTTGCATTTAAAAAGTACTTATTTGGCCTAAAAAGATGGAACCTAAGCCGGGCATGGTGGCGCATGCCTTTAATACCAGCACTCAGGAGGCAGAGGCAGGCGGATCTCTGTGAGTTCAAGGCCAGCCTGGTCTACATAGTGAGTTCCAGGACAGCTGGGACTACAGGGAGACCCTGTCTCAAAAAGACCTAAAAAAAAAAAAAAAAATGGAACCTAAATTAATCATGAGTTTTATTTTTAGGATGAATGAACCAAATTGTAGCAAAGATATTAGAGGGACCTGGGTCTGGAAAAGAATTTCCCTTCCCATCTTCATCCCAAACGATGACAGCCAGCCTCCTGAACTTTAGAGGATTCAATTTTTAGGAAACTTCCTTGACATAGAACCTGCATGGTAAAGTCCTTCCTAAAGATGGTCTAGATCAAGGATTCTTAAGCTTTGTCCACTCATTCATGATCTCTTTTCACACAAAAAAAGTTACATGACTCTATATAGTTCTATAAAGGAGTTCTATAATCAAATATTTACTGATAATCAATGCTAAGGAAATTTATTTTGGAACAATTCTTTAGTAAACTCACAATTTTACCTTTATTCAAGATGAAAACAAACTTCCATATAATGACATGAATGTGCTTATTTTTACATTAAGTTTTGGCTGCATATTTGATACAAATGTTCCAGAGTTGATCTGTATTTCAATTTTACAATCATCAATGTCAAAACACCACTTTGCATAAATGCAAAATAAGAAATGGTGGAAGTACATCTAGAGCTATTTCAGGAATTGATGGAAATTGTGCCCTAGTCCCAAGAAAAATTCATTTGATAATTTTTCATGAACCTTAGCAACTTAAACAGCAGTTTTTAAAATGAAACATTCAAACATAATACAATCCAAAGACATACTAATTTTATTCTTGTATGTTGAGGAATGACACAAAGAAATTTTTATGTTTTTGTTTTCTAGAATTAAACTTTTTTAAAAAATATTTTATTTATTTTTATTTTATGTGTACAAGCATATTGCCTGCATGTATGTGAGTGCACCAGTGTTGTGCAATGCCGCAGAGGTCAGAAGAGGGCTTCAGATTCACCTGGAACTGGAGCTAAGGACGGTTCGTAGCCGCCATGTAGGTGCTGGGAATTGAACCCGGGTCCTCTGCAAGAGCAGTCAGTGCTCTTAATCACTGAGCCATCTCTCCCAAACCCCCAGAATTAAACTTTCATGTTTCCATAAGAATAGAAAAGTTTGCATGCACAGTAAAAACACTGCAATTCATGACATACAGTAGTCTGAAGACTGCACTAAGTGCTTCAGACAGTGTTCCATGTGGTTTGTGGTGTGGTGACATGCACACTTGTGTGTTCAGAACCCAGAGTACAGTGAACTCACATGATGTAGCACTGTCAGAAACACCTCAGAATCGTTGAGCTTTGTTTTGAATTAATTTTTGGTTGTTGTGCAGTCAGAAAACTTTTACTGCTGCCAAATTTTTAGCACCCTCCACATTCAATTGCACAACTCCACATGTTTAAAAACTGAGGTCTAGGAGAAGCTTCAAGCAATCAAAATTAAAACACAACAAAACCCCACACCTCTGTGATTTTAAGTACAACACTTCACTGTATTTCTGAGCATTTCCACGACTGAGATTTATGGTACTGTCAGTTTTAGTGTCCTGCTTTACAGCTCTAGAAAGAAGGGTCTGCTGCCTGCTCTGTGTGGAGCAGTGGGAGCTGTGCATAGCTCTGGGTTTCTGGGGGAGGTTTGTTCTCTAATTCTATAAATTGTCTGCAACATTTTCTTCCTACTTGCAAATGTTCCCTTAACATTCACAAGGTTAATTTTTCCAAGGAAACTTGTGGCACTCTCGGGTCATTTTCCAGGCTGGTTTGCAGCTTGTCACTGGTTCCTTAAGCCATATGTGCAAATCAACCACATGGTGGAGGGTATTGTAAGGATGAAAAGAGGTTGAGTGTGACATAGAATAAGTACTCCATGAATAATCAGTTAACTTTTTGACTCTGTTAGTTTGTGTTTCTAGGTTGTTGACTATATTTTTAGAAAAGATAAATGCCCACTGGTTTACGAACATACTCTCTGTCCCTTATCCTCTGGGAAGGCAGCCTTCTTGTGCCAAAGGCCACTAGTCAAAGCTACTTCATTCCTGTGATCCAAGGGGCTGCTTCCTCTTCCTCTTACTCTAGTCTCCTTTTTCCTTCAAACTCTGCCTCACAAATCTCCTACTTCAGGCCAGGAAGAGTCTCCAGTGGCAGGAGCAGGATCAGTTAGGAGGAAGGAAGGGACAGAATCAATGCCTTCCACATGCCTCATTCATAAGTGACAGTGACCTAGGGCTTTGCATACACTATTTCATGTTAGCTTTATAATGACCATGTACTGTCACTGATGTTCACAATTTTATAGACAAAATATGTATAACTTGGCAAAATAATTATTAAGACAAGCTTATTTCAACCTTTCATATTCCTGTGAAAAATCCCTGCCAGTCAAAGTGAGAATAATTAGTTGAGGCAGAATCAAGTGTCAAGAATTCAAGTTTTATGTGGCACTCTGTCCTGGAAACAAGTAATGATAATGATAATGAGTAATGATGATTAGAAAGGTCAAAGTAATTGCTATAACCATAGTAACATAGTCATGGGGGTGGTAGAAATTTCAGAAATAGCTTATTTTGTTCCACTGACAGGGTTCATGCTCATCTTACTGTCCCTTCAATCTTCCTGTTTCAAACACCTATCCGGTATCATTTAGGTCACTGGGCTTGCAGGTTAGTTTATCATGTTGCTGGTAATCCTAAGAACACTAGTAGGGTCTTAGCATTTTGACTTCCTTTTTAAAACTATAAGTGCTAACAAAGCAGAATTGTGGTCTCATTCTCACATTGTGAATGTGTGGTCTCATTCTCATGTACCTGACACTCATCCCACGAGATCTGAGACTCAAGTGAAGAGACAGGGCAATAAAGCTGGGATCCAGGTACTATTATTGAGAAATGACTAAGGAGTAATGTTTTAACTCCTATCCAGCTCTCGAGTGAGAAACCACAGCATGCAGGGTGAATCAGGGAGGAGACGCCAAGCAGTCTACACATTTAAAACTTCCTGAGTTCTTTACTATGTAAGACTTAGGATTTGGATGCATTGTAGTGATGTACTACACAATTCTCTGTGCATTTTCTCATCCAAAAGACTATGTTTATTAATTACCTTGCTAAGTTTGGACCTGCAGACTTTCAAAATACAGTCATGCATCCCTTAGGGAGCTTCACTGTTGTTCAAACACCATAAAGTGTTCTTTTTTTAAAAAAAATTTTGTTTTTACTGAATTTTTTGTATATTTAATACAGAACATCTCAAACAATCTTAATCATCTTTAAACCCCCATCCTCACTGGCACTCTCCCATAGCCTGCCCCCCACTGGAGCTCATATACTCTGTCATCCCTGTTAAGGCCCACTGTGATGTCAGCGTCCTCAGACATTCTCCAGTGCAAGTCCATCCACTGAGGTCTAGTCAGCCTATCCAGAGTCCCTTGTTTTAAGAAGATCAGCTCTTCTTCACCTAGCAGCAATTAGTTGCCAATGTTTCTGCAGCTAAGATTGTTCATTTTCCCAGTTCTATGCCAGGTTTTTGTCTGCCTGAGTTTGCATGGGATTTGTGTATGCTGACACCATTGTCATAGAGTCATATGAAAGGTTCCCAGGAGCTTGTAAGACTCTGTTTCCATATGTTCGTGCACCTCCTCCCTAGCTCTTATAAACTTTCCACCCCCTCTTCTGTGACGGTCCCTGAGCCTTGGTTGGGTGAAGTTTAATATAGGAGTCCTGTCCAAGGACAAACATTCTGCAGACTCTTGATCGCTCTGCTTTGGCCATCTGTGGCCTTTTGTGTTCCTGGCCCTCTGCTGCATGAGGGAGCTTCATTGATGAAAACTGAGACATAGTGTTCTTTAAAAACTAAGATGATGACTTTAGAGATACGAGTTTATAAGGCCACCATCATGCATGCAGTCTTTGTTGTTCAAAATGTCATTAAACAATGCGTAATTTTACATATATCATTGTAATAGCTGGGGGAAGAGAGGGCGCTGCTGTCACATTTATGTATTTCAGAATAGAGCTTGATTTTATTAATGCCTACTAGTACAAAAGAAAAAAAAATGGTTAACACGGCTCCAAGTCCCTTGGAATGTTTATTCTATTTAAAATTTTCACTTGAAAAATGTGAGTCAAACCCACTGAAAGGCATATGTACAAATGTGCCCTGAGATTAACTGGTCTCCATCTGAGAGAAGGATTTCCCTCCCAAAAGAGGATCGGGGGCTCACCTTCCTTCTCAGGATAAGCAACATGCTTTAATCCAGAGCAGAAGTTTCTCTCTCACAATCTACCTCCTCTGAAGCAAGCCACCCTTTATTCTAAAAGGAAATAGATGCTGCCAAGTTGTTAACCAGGCCTTGAGTGCACTAGAGGAAGAAAAATTTCCCAGTGGACTCCATATCACCCATGTCCCAATGGGATGGACTGGAAATGGCTGCTAACATGACTGGTACTGACTGGTGATTTGTAAAAAGCTGTACACACCAAGAGAGTAGCCGGCCTTCCCAAAGGGAACATCTTTTTCTGTAATATATTGCAAATATTTGGACGTAATCACAGTGCGTAGAACATAGCAGGCACTTGGTGAATTCATGCTGTCTGAACAAATGAAGATATATATACAACTTAATTTCTGTGCCAATGACATTTTTCAGTTTTAATAATTTATGGTCAAAAGCTAAGACATAATAAATTACCATAGGGGTTTAATACCACTTGCTTGTATTATTTTCAATAAAATATTTCTCCAGAAACTTTCACAAACCTTTTAAATTATTTTACTCATTTATTGTATTTACAAGGATTTTAGCATTAGCTGTGGAAGTGCCTCTAGAATTCTAAGCCGGTAAAAGACTCTCCTTGGTGTAAGTGATTATTGATTCAAGATACATCTAAAATATACAGAGAAACACTCCTACCTTTCCCTGTGAGTAAAGCATGTAAAGTTCTCATTGTCTTTATCAAGGGTGAGATTGAGTTTGATGGTTTCCAAGGACTCTACCAACTCGTACTTCTTTGACATTTCACAGAATCCTAGCAAAGTCATCCTCTTTTTCTGGGGTGGTTGGGCAGCTTGAAGATTTCATCCTTTTAGGGAAAAGAAAGTTTCTTAGCAAATGCTAAGAAAAGAAAGTTTCCCTCGCTCCGGCTCTCCCTCCCTTCTTACACTACCTCTATTACTGTCTCATGTTCATAATACCTCCAAAGACTTCAAGAAATACATGCTCTGGGAGAAGCCTGAGTCCCAATTTCCTATCGGCAAGTTGGGTAACTTCTTCAGAGGATGGTATGATCAGAATAGGAGGTAGGAATTGGATAGGCAATTAGGGTAAAAAGACCCCAAAGAAAAATAGCCAGTTTCTTGGCTAAAAGTCAAAATGTCCTTGGGCCTCTTAGCAACATACTCTGTTCCAAAGGCCAAAAATGTCAAAAAGGAAATTTGGGTAACCCCATCAGAGGATGGTGTGATAAGTAAGAATAGGAGGTAGGAATTGGCTAGGCAGTTAGGGGAAAAAGACCCCAAAGAAAAGAAGCCAGTTTCTCGGCTAAAAATCAAAATGTCCTTGGGCCTCATAGCAACATACTCTGTTCCAGAGGCCAAAATTGTCCCTAAAAGATTTTAGGGTTACCTCTTTGTGGGGGGATTATTAGAGTAGCAAAAAGCTCCATTGAAAAAAAAAGAGTACATGAAGTGGTTCAGGAAAAAGTGATGGGGAGATATGGGAGGAGTTGGAAGGGAGGGAGTGGGGGTGGATTTGATCAAAATACATTATATGCATATATGAAATTCTCAATATGTTTTTCAAGTTAAAAAAAGAGATGCATGCTCAATATGTTAATGATTTCCCAACTACATACACATGGCACTAAACTATTTTGTTTTTGAGGATAAGAAATATGCCTGGATGCTTATAGCACCCTAGGCACTGAGCCCAGTGCCTAGAAATCTAAGACAGTACTTGGTCAATCAAGGACCCCTGTACCAAAACCCTGATTAAAGAAATGCCTTTTCACCCCCCTGGACAGCTATGTGATCAAAAACTATGGGAGTAGAGTCCTAGAACCAGCCTTTTTATAAGCACCCTGAGTGATTGCTGTGTACCCTGAGGCTCAATAGGCTCTGAGATATATTGCCAATAAATATGTGTTGCACAATAAATGAATGTTTACATAGTAAGTGAAACTTAGCCCTCTTCCCAACAAAGGGCTTAGATTCACAAGGACAACACCAGGCAAAAAGAAGAGCCAGAAGAAATCAAGGTACTTCAACCAGTAGTTCTTAGAGTCTGATGCAAAGGAACCTACCTGTTCTCTCAGGAAAAATAAACCAAGTCTCAGATTCCATATATTGAGCAAACCCAACTTACCATTTTAAATTCATTCAGTGGGGCTGGCCCTTCCTGTGCCCTTATGATAACTCAGGATTGTTCCACAACCACCTCATCACTCCTACTACAAAAGCTGCTTCACTTCGGTAAGTGGAAGGTCCAGATGCAGACAGTCATCAATGCTCCAGCTCGATGTGAAGCTTCAGTTCCCCTCTTCTCCCATACTTTACTTCTTCCATTTCCCATCCTCAGAAAGTCTGCCACTGGGAAAGGAGCTGCTGCTGTTCTGTGGGTCCTGCTGCTTTTAGGAATAGGAACAGTTCCTCTTTACAATACCAACACTTCCATTCCTTCCACTCCCCCTCTTTACTCCCCACCTAAGTCCCAGTACCTCCTGCATGACCAATGCTGCCTGGCCCTTTCAGAAAAAAGAAAAATGACTGGTATGACTGTCAATCGCCTTCATGCACACTGGACTTGGAAATATTTATAGTTGATTCTTTTTTGGAAAGATGCTCTTGCAGTTTTTTTTTAAGCCTGTCAATCTTGCCTTTCAAATGCAGATCCTTACTGGGACCACTGTTGCATACTACCTCTAGTATCTCACTGTTCACATCTCCATGGGACAAGATCTGAGACAGTTCACACCGTGGCTATCTCACCTACATGGTCCACATCTGGCTTGATGGAAGCTCTGCAAATCTCAGTGCCAAGCTCTAGAGATGACATCCTTTGTTAGCTTTCCCATTAGAGCAACTAACCAGCCTGCCTTTTGATCTTTGACATTTTCCAGCGAAAGACCAACACAGGTTTGAATGTGTCCCCTTAAAGCAAGGACACATAGAGACTCCCTGTGTCAGAGGCTTTCCCTTCTTGGTATCAAGTGAAGAGGAGCTAGCCCCTACTCCTACAGAAAGTAGGAGCCACAGAATGCCAACAGCTCCTTCCAAATATGCTAATTTAAGTCCTATTCTTCCATAAGATATAGAAGAGACATCTACCTAATTTCCAGACATCCTCTTTAAAAGTCATTATCTTTCTCCAGCAATGCCCTGTAAAGCCTGCTTTCCATCATCAGTCATCTTATACCCTTATAAATAAATGAGACTAAATTAGAACACTTAAATTTGGCTTAGCAGAAGTTCAGAAAGTAAACTCCCTCCAGAATCTGGCTTATACCAGAAGCTCACTCAGAGTTAATTTCCACGTGGAAGTGTCTACAATTCTTCCCACCTGGAAAGGCCAGAGCTGAGCTAACAATTCTCAAGACCTAACCTGGAGGAATGGAGTGTCCCCTGCCACCAAGTTCTGAGTCTCTATGAGAGAGTTCACCTCATCCACCTGTGGACACCAGCAAGGCCAGATGTTTTGGGGGAATCTTGATTTTTGCCTCCCCTGAACCCTGATCTCTCTACTGAAGACTTTAGGGCTACATAGCTCTTTCTATAAAAGTATCAGAGGAATTTGGAACCACCCTCCCCCCGCAAAGTTACATTGGGTTTATAAGTATACATTTGTCTCATAAGAAAATACATGTATTTTATCAGATCCTCAAGTGGAATTATGACCTAAAAAGCTTATCACAGCCCTAGAGCAGGGACAACAGAGTTCTCATGCAACATAGTCTGCCTAACAATTTTGCACTTACTGTGTGCTAAGTGGGAATAAAAGATACTACACAGAAAAATTAGATGTGTTCTAAATTTTATATAGTCCCCGACTTACTATCATTTTACAGTTTTGTCAATGTAGTGATGTGAAAGCAATATGCATCCAATGGGAACCATATCTTAAGTCCTGAATTTGGATTGCTCTGGTCTAGCAATATGCTATACAATCTTCTTGTGATGCTGGATGGCTTGAGCCACAGCTCCAGATCAGCTGTAGCAAATTTTGCCCAATTTTGCTTATGAATGGAATGCACATTTGCCGATGATGAAGTAGAAAGTGGCATGAAGAAGAGATGGAAACTGACCTGTGGGCCTCCACATCCATATGCAACTCTGTCTTTTCACCGGTGCTCCCTCAACAGGGCAGCACATTTGGATACTTGGTTGATGCCACATCTGGCAGCCTGAACATACTAAAAACTTGACCTTCAACTCAAACCCTCTTAACCTATATACACTATTTTGCTCCTCCTCAGACTGGGTAGAATCTGGGTCAACTAGGGTTTGAATGACATTTCTCACTCTTCTAAGGCTATCATTTAAGCCATCCATCTGAAGCCCTTTTCTGTTTAACCACATAACTTTCAGGGCTTTCTAAGCTTGCCATTCCCTCCTTGACCCTATTTATATACATCTTTCATGATGAGCTCTTTCGTGAGGAGCTTTCATAGCAAGCTTTCATATCCCAAATCCTTAGATCCTCCATGCACTTGCTTATTAAACTTGCTACTTTAGAAATAAAATTATCCTACAGAAGTTTTAGAAAATGACTCTAGGTGTGTCATGGATACTGCCTTATCCTGTATACATTTTTTAAATTATTTATTTAATAACCATATAATTAGAAGAAGTGTTTCATTACAACAGCGTTGATATAGTCAATAACAATTTCCAGAGCTAAGATGCATCTCTTTCAAAATTGGCTGTAAATTTTTAGGTTTACAGTTGAATTGATACAGTTATACAATATTGTACTCAGTATAAACCCTATAAGACGTAAAATTAAATGAGGTTTTAAACTTTAAAAAAGATCCCCATTTCATTATTAAAATACAGAGTTTCAGTGCTGGAGAGATGACTCAGCGGTTAAGAGCACTGACTGCTCTTGCAGAGGACCCAGGTTCGATTCCCAGTACCCACATGGCAGTTACAAACTGTCCTTAACTCCAGTTCCAGGGAAATCTGAAGCCCTCTTCTGACCTCCTCAGCACTGCATGACTGCAATATACTCATACACATAAAATAAAAATAATAAATAAAATTTTTTTAAAAAATACAGTTTCATACAGAAAGATTCATTTTTAAATAATTGACATTAAGATGCACATGTATTTCTAATCTCTATATATCTGATTATTACTAGTCACAGTCGGTTACTTTCTGAGCTCCTTGGCATCTGGGCATGGATATAGAGATTTTAATGGTAATGTTTTTCACATCCGCTAATTATTAAGGAGCAAATTTTTATGCTTTGAAGAATTATTATTTTTATTTATTTACATATACATTTTTTAAAAAAAGAATGCAGGAATTTGACTTCATAAATATAAACAAGCCTATAAAGTTCCCCAAAGTCAGGAAACTCCTTGAGTTAGGTTACATAATGTATGTGTGGTGTCTTACAAACTTGAGTAGCAGTTCTCTTTTACCTCATCAATTCTCCCATATCGCTCTTATGTGAACCAAGTGAGAAAAAGCATATGACCCTCATTAGGTAAGAAGAAAAGCTAAAGTTAGCAAGCAGCCAATCAAATTATAGCTTTCTACAATGATCATATCTACTTAGTGAATATCTACTATATGCAGATTTTTGAGAGAGGGCAGAAAGATTGAAAAAGAAACACTGGGGCTGGAGAGATAGCTCAGTGGTTAAGATAACTAGCTGTTCTTGCAGAGGACCCAGGTTCAATTCCCAGCACCCACATAGAGGCTAACAACCACCCCTAACTCCATTTCCAGGGGATCCAACACCCTCTTCTGACCTCCATGGGCATTGCACTACTCGGGTGCACTTACATACATCCAGGCAAAACACTCATACACAAAATAAAAATAATAAGTAAAATATTTTTTTAAAGGCTGATGAAAAATCCTTACCTTCCTTAAGAAGTTATTTATCAAAAGAAGCAATGAGAGATGCTTGCTGTTCATTGTAATGCCAGACACACATGAAGTTCCCTCAGAGGAGTTGGAGGGCAGCATTCACCCAGGAGGGCAGCAGCTGCTTAGCTCCAGTCCCCCACAAAGCTATGTTGCTAAACCTTCTGAGTGGTTTTTAAAGAAAAAGATAATGCATATTTTATGGAGATGCTCCTGATTTTTCACTCCAAGAAATTCAGACTGTTTCAAAGTCCTACTTTCATAAGCGTGGAGTGGGCTGCCCCTGCCAATTGGCTGTGTACAGCCAACCACCAGCTTCTACCTCTGAACTAAAAAGGAGGCATCTCACCATTGTCAGGATGGGTCTAAAAAGGTGGTTGGAAACAGAGTGCACTCATTCCCCAATATGGGGCTGAATATTGTGGTGTAATACTTGACCAGGGCAACAATCATATATCTCCTTTAAAAATATACAGTGAAATGAGCCAGGCATAGTGGTACAGTCCTGTAATTCCAGCACTCAGGAGAGTGAGGCAGGAGGGTCATGAGCTCATGCTTGGCAATTTAGCAGTAACAATACACACACACACACACACACACACACACACACACACACACACACACGGATAATTTCTAACCACATCTGTGTTTTAGAAATTCTAGACAAAGAAAGATGACGGAGACTAGGGTAAGATGTCAGAGGCCAGTTATAGGCTCTTTCAGAGATTTAGACGAGATATAATGAGGTTGAACTAAAAGAAATAAAAGCAGAGCAAAAGTGATAAGCATGTAAACGCTCTGAGGGCTTTATGGAGATCTTTAATGCTGCTCACGTTTTTTAGGCTAATCCTCTCAGGGAGTTGACAGCATTTTCTGGCTTGCTTGGACCTGAGTGGTGCTGTGTGGCTAGTGCTGGCCAATGACAGCAATAAGAGAAAGTGATGAGGGTTATGTCAAAGCCAGAGTATTTAATTCCCACCCTCAAGCACTCGCTTTCCTTCTGTCATCATCCTGGCAGGGTTCAAGACAAGGACTGTTTCACCCAAGTGACCTGATGAGCTTAGTGCCCCGTCTACTTATGATATAAAGAAATAAACTTGTTGGTCTGTGGTACCACAAGTTTAAAATGGATTGTTACTAAAGCTTATCTTAACCTGTATTGACTAGTACATTTACATTTTACCTCTTTTTTCAAAAGCTACATCAAAGACAATGTAAACTGTTTTACTTTCTGTGTGCAAGATAAATCAGCCTAGCAGAAATCAACATAAGTAAAAGCATATGTAGGTGATATGACCACGTGACAGCCTAACCCTACCATATTCCAGCATTTATTGCCTTTTTAATGAATTTTCCTAGGATTCTTTTTCTGGTGACATTTTTCTCCCAGTCAGGTTTATTACTAGTTTAATTATTTGCTTAAAACAGTTGCCTTCTCTTTAATTTAGTATATATAAACACCTCTTAAAATCAATTATATGAATTGAATGGCTAATTGTACATCACTACAAAATAACCAACCAAACCACACATGTGGTACATGCTTCTGCCTACTAGAGGATTCAAGAAAATAGAGTAAGCTTAGCAATACCATTTACGATGTAATGTTAGTAACTTTTAATATTTTACTTAACATTTCTCCACACACAGTCATTTTATAACAAGTTTCTTTTCAAAGATCTGGAATAAAATCATAAGGCTAACAGGAGATATTTTAGATTCTTACATCTCAAATATGAAATGGATCCATCCTGGGGCAGTATCATTCTTTACTGCGAAGGTCAAACAAAGCCAGGAGACACTTGGTCCAAGACTTGGGTCTTAGAGTTCTTCACTTGTAAAGTTAGAGGAAATACACACTCTCTCCTCTTTGAAAAAAAAAAAAAGATCAAGAACCAATGAAGTCAAATCTATAAAGCTTTTGGCAAACCTGAAGTTGTTGTAAAGAAGCAAAATTGAATTGCCTGTTTAGGGAGTTTAAAGTTCATCCTAGATAAGGAAAGCTTGTGCTGATATGAGGGAAATTAAAAAGAAAAGAACATAGTCAGATTCTTGGGAAGAAATCTCATGCTATACACTCTAGCTTCCAGAGCCTTCTAAAGGAATCAGCCACCGCATCTTTGTCACTTAACTTTTTTTAATCTGAACTGACAGATCACTGAAGAATAACTGTAGGGAATAATCCCCACACTGGCAGAGGGGATGGATTAAATCAACCATGAAAATAAGCACTGGCCCATGTGTCTATAGCCTAAAAGAAATTTGAGTGAACATAGCGTTGTGTTTAAACCAGAAGCAGTAGCCACTGAATTGCCTACAATATTTCTCCTACAATTCTCCATTTGAAATGAAAAGCAAATGCTGATGCTTTGAAAGTCAGGCTACAACCTGCTTTGTCTTTTAAATTTAAAGAATCAGTTCTATTTGATTAGCATAGGAAGATAAAATCAACACACTTCTTCCTTTTCCTTTTATCCTTGATATCATTTTAGTGACTATAGATTCTTTTCTACCTTAATAAAAGAAGCAATTTTTTCCTTAGAAAATTCATGCTCAGTAAATGCTAGCTGTAATCTTAAAAAATTTAACCTCTAGCAAAAGGTAAATTGGCTTTCTAAGAAGAGATCACTAGAGATGTAGACAACTGTTTTTCACATTTTCAAAAATAATGGGATTGTATGTTACATGAGCACTTCTTTGAGCTGCTTCCTATTTTACACAAATGTGTTTTCTGTCCTTAAACTCACACAGTTCCCGGAGAGTGAGGCAGAGAAACAGTGGTGTCCTGAAAACCTCAGACCTCTCATCCAAACAACTTGATTATGTACAGGTAGAGAGTGAGTAGTCATTCTCAAGGCAGATCCCATTGATCCTGCTGGAGTCTTCACCAAGCCTGGTTTGCCAAATCTGCAAGAGGAGGATCTCAGTAATTGTGGATTAAAATTCTCAGATGGGTAAACTCAGTCTCATCTTCAGAGCAAATAGATTTCAAATCAAGAATCAGCTTTCCATGTACAGTTCCTGAGGATTATGCAAACATCAATGAAGCAAGTCAAGGAACACAGGATCTGTCAAGGGAACTGTTTCAAACGCATGTGTAAATCCTTAGCATTCTGATTCGATAGTGTATTAACACCAGAAGAAGATGGAGAAATTTGATGGAGCCAAGCAGAAGAAAGTTTTTTAGAGCTTTCCTTTCTTAAGGAAGATGTTACATGTAGTGACAGAACTTCATTTTCCTGCTGTTTTTGTGGTACCTGTGGCTTATGGAGAAACAGGTTCCTCACAGACACACCACAGTGAGGCTTTCTAACTGGTCATGGAGATTGACAGTCCTGCTGCCCCACTTTTGCACTCTTTTAGACCCTTGTTTCTCCTTCTCTTCTTTCCTGTCACACTATCTGAAATACTTCACCTTTAAGTAAGCTGTATTTATTAAGAAACTTGTATGCATGCACTCCCTCATGCCTGGTAATTTTTAAAAATCAATCAAAGGTGTTTATTGCACCCAAAGTTTCTCTTTAGTATGAATTGACTGGTGTCACCACACTGGCTAAAGCAGATATATGGATTAATACATAGAGGCTTATTGGGGTAAACTTAGGGATTTCATCCAGACCCTGTGTTAGAAATAGCTCATCACTTAAAAATTAAGTATCTAAGTTCCAAAACGGGCCTTAGCTTGCCACTGCTTTCGACAAAGAGCCTAGCAATAGAATTCTTGATGGAAGATGTTTCCCTCAGAGTTTGAGGCATTGCTCCTCTGTTTTTGTCCACAGAATTTCATCAGGAAAGGCAGTCACGTGGCAATGATGCCAGCGGTTTGTGTCTTTGCAGATAGCCATTTTTCTCTCCAAAATTTTTAAATCTCTTTCAGATTTGAAAATCTCCTTCTGTGGTATTCTGAGATTCCATGAGAGAAATATTCAGGTGTGGGTTTTATTTCTTTCCTCTTGGTTGGCACTTAGTGAGATTCTGAAAGGAAATCCTAAGGACTCGGGAGCATGTGGAAAGTTCAGTGTACTAAAGTGACAT
The DNA here is from genome assembly GCF_000622305.1 of Nannospalax galili. Lineage (NCBI taxonomy): Eukaryota > Metazoa > Chordata > Mammalia > Rodentia > Spalacidae > Nannospalax > Nannospalax galili. Next base: position 184,667 of record NW_008332591.1, read on the forward strand.
TAGACTGACAGACAGCCTTCTTTGGGTGAGAGGAAAAGGATTTCACTTTGGGTGTGCTCACATGCACATTAAAAATCTTAATTCTTTTCCAGATGGCTTTTCAGTTTTTTTAGAGGACAATCTTTCCTTCATGTTTCTAATGTTTTAGGCCTAGCTGTGATCCATTCTTCCAGCCAAGGCAGTTCAGAAGTCAGCTATTCCAGAGTCCTATTTTTTTAGAGGACAATCTTTCCTTCATGTTTCTAATGTTTGATCCATTCTTCCAGCCAAGGCAGTTCAGAAGTCAGCTATTCCAGAGTCCTCAGCAAGTTCCTCTGGGAATTCCAGGGCTTCGGCTCCAGGGCTTTGGCAGTGCAGCCTGCTCCCTCTTTTTCACAGTTGTGCTCATCCTTCACCTTTCATCTTCCCTAGTTAGTGAGGAATCTGAAATCTGATGTCATATCTCAGATTTAATACTTGTTAAATGTATTCCAAAAGGGTGTTCCCCAAAATTTTAAACATGTCAGTAGGAATTAGTGAATTTATCTACATTCCAAAAGAAGGCACCAAAGAGCAACTGATGTCCAGGGCCATTTTCTTGTCTTTCCAACCCATTATTTGTATCTTTTTCTTTTCCTTCTAATAGCAGAGCAAGTTCTTTAAATGAAATGTTCTCAGGGCTGGAGAGATGGCTTAGCCATTAAGAGTACTGGTTACTCTTGCAGAGGACCCAGATTCAGTTCCCAGCACCCACATGGCAGCTAACAATCATCTGTAACTCCAGTTTTAGGGACTCTGATGCCCTCTTCTGACCTCCTAGGGCATTGCATGACACAGGTGCACTTACATACATGCAGGCAATACACTCATACACGTAAAATAAAAATAATAAATAAAATATTTTTATAAAAAGAAACGTTCCTCAAGTTACAGTTCCTCAAGTTCCTGGTTGAAGAGGAAGGGCAGCTGCCTCTCCCCACCTGTAGCACTTCAGTGTGAGCTGCTAGGAGCCCCAAGGGCAGTTTCTCCTGGTTACCTGGGAAGGTTCATTAGAGTGCAGATCTGTGCCATTCTGGAATCTCCCTTCCTAACAAGCCCCCCTAGTCATTTTGGCCCACAATTAGAGATAGAGTTGGTGGCAGCAATCAAAATGAATTAGAGGCTTGGGTGGTTTGAAGTATTTATGGAAATTTGCATAGATGCTTTCATGGGAAGAATGTTTCTCTTTGCTTCTCCTAGACATCCCAAGGAATATGTAGATCACTGCCATAAATGCAAAAGAAGGGGGAAAGGGCAAATTAAGGGCCTGGGTGGCCATATTTTGGAACACTGACCATATTGAGATGGGTGGGCATCCTCCTTAAAGCAATGTTGATTTTTCTTATTTTTGACCGTTGCCAACTGTTTATTTTTTCCACCTGTTCTGCAACACTTCTAGTGCTGGTGCAAGTTAGATTTGTCCTCCATGAGGGCACCAGAAATGGTCCCTTCCCTGTATCCCTGGTTCAGCTTCCCCAATGTCCTTACCTAGAGTATGTGTGCATAGATGTCTAATTTACTAACTAAAATTCCTGCCAGATTGTTCTAAGGCTCCACTTTCCCTTCTTCTAGAGATTGTAGTGCTATTGAGGCAAGTACACTGAGGCCCTTTCCCCCCCCACCTCCACCCATACCTCTCTTGTCTCACCTGTCCCTCCACACCGTCCATCTTCCCTGTAAGAACTCATGCTTCATACACAGGTTAGCATCTTTATTCTGAGAACAAACACTTATATTTCATATCAGAAGATTTTAAAAATGGTTTACCTGTAGCAGGACCAATATTAGGTGAAGAAAATTCCCCAAGAAATGAATGATTCATCACTAAACAGAACTCTCAGGTGCAACCTCTGTGTCTGGGTTCTTGCACCCTCATCTCAAGAACTGAGCCACAGAGGGCATTTTCTAAAAATAAGTTGATTACTTTTATTAAAACCCAAGGAATAGGCAGCCTGTCTATCTATCTATCTATCTATCTATCTATCTATCTATCTATCTATCTATCTAACTATCATCTATCTATCATCTATCTATCATCATTTATCTACCTACCTACCTACCTATCTCTCTATCTACCTACCTACCTACCTACCTACCTATCTATCTACACACACACACACACATACACACACACACACACACACACACACAATTCTATTATGTTCACAGGCTTTGAAAAGTTGCTACCTAATGAAAGAGTTCACTCAGAACTTTGTAAACTTGGGAAGATCACTGCACTATTCTGAGCCTGAGCTGTGTGTATATGTAATATAGCATAGATACCATTTGTTACCACTTGTTCATTTAGTTATCTTGAAAGCTAATTCATGATATTTAATGAACGCACTTTATAAACTATGAAACACCGTTACTTTTAGCCCACACTGCAGTGACTGTTTTCCACCTGTGTGCACAGCATCCAGGACTTACCAGAATTTCAAGAAGCTATCATTGTGGTGTGTTGGGTGACTTGGGAATGAGCCTGTGGTACTTTGATAGTGACTCCTCTCTGCCCTGCTGAGCCTGAAGAAGCTGAGTTCTGACATCATCAAAGGGGGGTGGCGCAGCCCTGTAGCATCAGTGGTGGTGGCAGCAACAGGGCAGATGAACTAGGGAACAGGATAGATAAGCTCACCAGGAAGACAAGTAAACTTAAAGCAAATGCTTTCCCCCAGGACCTCCTTCTATCTGTTGGAAGGTCCCACCCACACTCAGGGTGAGTCTTCCCACTTTCGTTAATGTAATCAAGAAAATCCCTAACAGGCATGCCCAGAGAGTAATCTAATAGCCATACTCCTCATAGGCATGCCCAGATGTTAATCTAATAGATGTAATTCCTCACAGGTGTATTCAGAGGCTTGTCTTCTCTATGATTCTGGATCCTGTGAAGTTAACAATCAATATTAACTGTCACATCTACTGGGAAGTTTCTAGTCCTGTTCCTCTGGTCCATCCTGTAGCTGTTGACTTTATCCTTTACTTCTAACTGAAGAGGCTCTGTTCTCCATCTTCAGATTCACCAGATTCAAATAGTTTGCTTCTAGGCGTTGGTAGTATAGTGGTGAGCATAGCTGCCTTCCAAATAGTTTGGTTCTACCAGGCTCTAACAATCAGGTCATGTCCTAGGGTACTTGTATCCTGAAAAACATCTGGAGTAGTATGTAGGAGCCAGGAAGTTGCCATTTTATGACTCTGTCTCATAAGGAACCTCAGTTCAATCACTTGCAAGTATGTCCAGCCTGCAGCTGAATTCGGCCCAACACATAATCATAAACTTACTTAAACATTATGAGGAGGGATTTTTATTATTTTTTCCTCCTCCTCCTCTTCCTCCTCATCCTCCTCATCCTCCTCCCCTCCTCCTCATTGTCTTCCCCCTCCTCCCCTCCTCCTCATCCTCTTCCCCCTCCCCTTCCTCACCTGAGATCCTGCTGGGAAGGTCAAGTTTAAACAGCCAGAGCCCTTGAAAGGGCAGGGATGAATCCTCATCCTCCTCCCCCTCCTCCTCCTCATCCTCATTCTCTTCCCCTTCCTCCTCCCCCTCCTCCTGCTCATCCTCTTCCCCCTCCTCCTCCCCCTCCTCCTCATCCTCCTCCCTCTCCTCCTCATCCTCCTCCTCCTTCTCCACCATTATAGAGGCACTTGCATATCCTTGTCCTTCAGCGCGCTATTCATAATAGCTTTGATGTCCATCAAATGACAAATAGACAATATGTAGTATATAGACACAATGGAATTTTATGCCAATCTAAATACAAATTAATGACATTTGCAGGAAAATGGATACAAGTGTGTGTGTGTGTGGAGGGGGGGATTCATTGTACTAAGCAAGGAAACCTGGGTCTGGAAAGACAGACACCGCATGTTTTTTCTCATATGTGGATCCAAGCTCCAATTCTTTAGTTTCATGAGTTTAACTTGGAGTACTTCTAGAACCCAAGAAACTAAAACATGAACAGTGGTGGGGGAGGTCCCCTTAAGGCAGGAGAGAGTTCCACATGGGTTAAAAGAGGGTGAAGAAGGAGTATATTGGGGGTGGAAAGGTTCAAATGGGTGGAGGGAAAGACCAGGAAAGAGAAGAAAAATGAAGGAGGCGTGAGAAAACTACTCAGTAACCTATGTAGGAACCGGATTTTACAAAGAACATGAAAGAAGCTTTGAAGGTAGATAGCCCACAAGCCTGAACAATGCCAGTCCTAGAAGCAATGGTTCACTAAACAAAAACACCAGCGCCAAGTATGGAATACCTCAGGGGGAGTCGTTGGTCAGGGAAGCCCCGGAGGCCCCCAAACAATATAAGCCTTGGTATTCCTCTCCGATGCCCATCAGAACAAGTTGATAAGATGCTACTGCTGTCGACATTACACACCTTGGATGCAAGATGTAGAGAAATCAAGCTGGAACTAGTCTGGCGAATTCTTCCCTATTGACTGGTTCTCATGGTTCTGGAAGGTGCTATGTAGGCTGCTATGGGGTGAAGGCATCAATGATCAAACCCAGCTGTGAACTCATCAAACTATAATACCAATCTGCCTGGAAAAATGCTGAGTGGTCCAATGATGGCATAGTTGTGGTGGGTGGGGTTTGTGGTAACCAACAGCTCCCTAGATTTGGGGCTTGTTCTACAAGAATCTATGCCTAATACTGTAAACCTGGTCTAGAACCCTGGGGGTGGGGCCTAAGATGGCTGCTTAGCTGAATAGATGTTTCATCAAACCACCCCCTAAGTATCAATGTTTATACCCACAAAGGGCAGTCTTAGCCTTAAACACAGAAATATCTCTTGAGTGAATGGAGGTAATTGCAAAGGCCCATGGCTTCACAAGATACTAAACACAAAGGACAGTTGTAGGTTCAGGCCTAGACAACATTCATACACCCCCTTAAGGCTCAGGGAACATTATGGAAGAGGGGAGAAGACTGTAAAGTCTGGAGGATGGAGAGGAGGCTGAAATACCATCTGTTAAGCATGACACAGTCATGGGACATACAAACTCACAGCAGCTATGCTGGCTATAGGCCCACAGAAATTAGGCCCTCCTAACAGTTAGCTATGAACGGAGGAAGGGACTCATGAGCCCTACCACACACTGCTGATCCGTTGGTAGCCAACACATTCTGGGAGAGGGAAAGGCATAGTATCCAGTTGTGTACCCACTGGTGAGCACACCAGGATCACACAGATGGTCCTGGGTGGAACACTAAACAAAACCCAAACTAGTAAACAGGGGAAAGATATATGCAGGGAGAAGGGAGGCCAATGGGAATATAAGGGAAATGAGAAGGTGGGGGGGTGACCAGAACACACAGTGTGCATGTACGTAATTGTGAAAGAAGGAAATTTACTATTAGAAAAAAGTAATTCAGAGGTAATAGTTCTTGAGTAGCAGGTATTTTGCAACAATGTTTTTTTAGTAAAAATTAAAGTTTCATTTGAAATTAATTGATGAGGACTTTAAATTTGTTGAAATTTCTCAAGATTAAAAATAAAAGCACAAGACAGAATGGTGGTGCAAACCTGTAACTGCAGGACTTGGGAGGCAGATGCAAAAAAAACAAAAACAAAACCCCAAGTTTGAGGTCAGTCTGACCTACATAGGAAGTTTCTGGACAGCCAGGGCTATGTAATAAGAGCCTGTCTCAAATAAACAAAATAAACAAACAAAAAACCCTAATTAATTAATTTTTTTAAAAATTTAAAAAACAACCGAAACCAGAAAATTAGTAGTCCCTACAGTAACCATTGACCACTGCATTTCAGTGAGGCCATCCCTCTTTCCACACATGGCCAGAGATGTGTAAGCATCAGTAGTGAAAAGAGCTTTTTGCTCCTTCATACACTCAAAAATCCAGGAAGTTACTGAACTGGTGATCCCACTAGAATAATTATAACCACAGGACCTGCATGAAGTGGAGACACTTTGTTTAGCATTTAGAAATCATTTACCTTTTTTATATCTTGGTAAGCATAGGGCACCATTTTTTTATTTCTCTGGAATCTTGTGGATTTATTTTTCAAATGCAGGCACAATCAGCCTGGATTCTGCATCTGCAGATTCAATAAACCTTGGGTCAAAAGTATTTTTAATTACATCATCCTAAATTTGTATGGACTTTTATTGTGATTCTGTAAGCAGTACAGCGTAACAACTAGCAACAGGTTGCATAGCATACTGCTGTAAGTAATATAAATAATCATTTAAAGTACATGGGGGGATTTACACAGATTATATACTGTCATTTTAAATAGAAGATGTGAACACTTGAGGGTTTGGGAAGCCACAAAAGTCCTGGAGCTAAAGCTAATCTCCAAGGAAAAGAGAGACAGCTGTCTATATGATGTTTTTCACTCCCCTGCCCAGGCCTTGGAGGTAATCTTCTGTACATTTTATTCAATGTAATGGTGATCACTCTGGTGGTATGGTCCTATTTAAGTGTGGGGTTTACTAAGGAAACTTTAAACAAACATTCAGATTGAGAAACTTGTTTATAGTTGAAATATAGAAACTGAATAAATAGATAAATGCACGATTCTTGGCGTACTTGATGGTTTGGGGAGGAAGTTCCAAGCCACTGGGTTCAACATCACTCAATTCTCCCTAGGAAACTGAAAGTCTGATGGAATTTTGTTTTCTGTTAGCTTTTCAAAACATGTTTTTAAATTTTCACACTATATTTTGGACCTCTCTTTATCTTTCACAGCCACAGTTAATATGGTTAAATTTCATGTTTAATATTGGCCTATCCAGTGCATATATAGAGAAAACAACCATAAAAGGACATAAAAACTACAGAAGAGAGTAAAATCTTTAATCTCCCATGTTTAGGGTCAGAGTTTTATCTCCAAAAGCATCATTTATCTACAAACCCATTTTGTAGATTAGCTATGTCCTTGAACCTTCTTAAGCTCCCTTATTGTTTATTCTTCCATGTTCTTATTTTATCTTGCTTTATAAGATGAGCTGTTTAGGGATACTTCATCTTTGCATTTTCCAATCACTGGATTGATATCTTCACACACTTTAGACCAGAGCTACATCCTTACACATGCCCTCCTGTTTTCTTTGCATTCACCACATACCTGAACACATCTGATTTTACATACTTTTTGCTTACAGATGCCAAATCAGTTTACATAATGCAATGGGGTTTTGCTTGTGTTTATGTCTTTCTAGTCAAGCTGTCAGTTATAGGAAAGAAATATCTGAGTCACCTGAACGCACTGACATAAAGCATTGAAGACATATCCAGGACCCATCTCACTAGTAGGTTAGGGTCTGCTGTACCTACTTGTCTATCTGCCGATATTCCCCAGTCTTTCCTGTTTCTAAATGCTGATTTAGATAAATGCTTTTCTAATCCAAATGAAACCCTATGGTATGGATGTCAGCCATGAAAATAAGCACTAGCGCATGTGCCACACTTGAAAGATAGGCTTGGTTTGAATCAGACAGGAGGTGAGCTGCAATTAGGTTCCAATATCTGTAACTCCACCACATGGGGAGGTGAGACCTCACTCCTCCAGGAACCCCAGAATGTAAGAGACATCAGGGGTCAGAATTGAGATCCTTGGTCTTCAATAAATATGATTTTGTGTGATAAAAGGAGTGAGGAAAAAAATAGCAAAGTAGGTCTTCATTCAAAGTTCCAATAATGAAGGAAGTGACTGGGAAATTTATAGCCCATCTCTACCTCAAGCATCACATTACAAGTCCCAGAGCACTCTGGGTATACTTGCAAGGCAGGACATACCTTGAACTGTTTAAACAGATCTATGATCAGGACTTTTATCAAACTGGCCAGTATGACCACCCTACTTGGTACCTGAGATCACAGAACTGGTATTTGGTGACCCTGGGAATAGTCAAGCTATTATTTAACGAGTACAACTATACCCTCCTTGAACAAGCCTGAATCATATCTTACACCCAGGTTAATTGGGAGGATTCAGCTCACCTCCATTTCTCTACAGTTCAAAACTCCCTTGACTCTCAGTTTCAGGCAGTCATTTCAACACTGTCCTCAGAAATGTCACTCAAGCCATGTTAATTCTGGGTTTTTCCCCAGTCATGGATACCTTCTTTTTCTGCACCTCATTCTGCTGAGGCTTCTCTGACTAGGTCCATACCCACCATGATGCTGTCTTCACCTTTCAGACCACAGAGGACCACTTCTCCTGATCTCTTGACTCTTTTTGTCAGGTTTACACTATCATTTAGTCAATTAACAGTTATGAATCTCGCATATAATTCTAGCGAATTCTATAATAGGTACCTCCAAACTGTATTTCAGCTAAAAATTAATATGAACTAATATTATTTCCCAAAATACACTATAAGCTTCTTGAAGATAGGACTATGTCACCTTCTTAAATCCTATATACTACCTGGTAGCTTACTAGTACCTAGCTGGCATTCAACATATCTTACAAAGTGATTCTTTACAAAAGTAGTCACTAGTTAACATCCTTCTTGGGAGGATTCTTTGGGTGCCCAACAAAGTTCAATGTACACAAATATTCTTCAACTTCACCTGTTGTGTGAAGGCAAATATATCCTATTTCATATCATATATTTTAATAGCTTTTTAAAAACAAGTTTTTCAAATAAGGATTACTTTGATGTTGTGAATATGGATCATGTCTTTGGAAATGTCAACTAATTCAAGGTAGGAGAGAAGCAAGAAAATTTTTTTCACCTAAGCCTATAGGTTCTGTATTGATCCTTATATTTGTCAATGGATTTGTTTTAAGTGAGCTTTTAGACTGAGGCTTATACAAAGATGGAAGAGAACACGGCTTCCAGCAGCAATTTTCTAGGACTGCTTTGGTTTCCCACTGCAGGCCTTGTTTTGTGCCTGATGAGATCTGAGAGCCAATGTTGCCTGTATGACACTGAGACTCTTCACCCACATACATCTCCAAGCAATGTTGTCTGTATGACACAGAATGCTTCACCCACACACATCTATCAATGTTGCCTGTATGACATAGACTGCTTCCCCACACACATCTCCTATCTTTCACATAACAGGAAAACCTTAAAGATTTTATTATCTTACCTCCTTGCAATATCACTATGTCTAACGATTACCCTACATAATTCCCAGTTGCTGACTTTAATCTCTTCAGTTTAAAGCTGTCTCTCTGATCACTAGAGAAAAAAAATTAATCTTCAGATACAAGTTTTTGAATCTGAAAATTTAAGAGGCCTGAGCTATTTTTAAATTTTAAAAAAGCAAAACACATTGTAGAAACTAAGATATCTGAGCAAATTGGTGGTGGTCTGAAGTAGCAAGGGAAAATGATACCCATAATGGCATTGATGATGGATGGAGAGGAGATTACCAACAATTTAGTGTTCTGTTCTTAACTCCAGTCAAGCATTTACCAAAAGAATTAAACTTGTTGAACTTTGGCAATCTAAATCAAATCTTGAAAGCATGAGTGTATTTTGCAGGTGGAAAGGAAGAGGGAGAGAGAGAAAGCACTTAAAAATAATCTCTATTTCTTGTATACCCTTTAAATGTGATGCTTTCAAGCAGTGCTCACTACCTGTAAGACACATAGGTTCTGCACTGCATTTTGGTCCTAAGTTATAAAGTTTTCCAAAAAAGTGCTTTTGTTTCTTCCAGAGTCTTACAACCCTCTACAGCACCAAGGAGCATCACCTGGGGGAGGGCAAAGCTTTGCAAAGGGGGACCCTTGTCAGTGCGCACAGGACAAGGCATCAAAACACACCGCGTTTGTTGTGTTTGTTTCACGCCACGATCCCTGTCTTTTCTACAGCTACCTCATCCCTGAACTCCCAACTGCAACAGCTCCAGCAACTCCAGCAACTCCAGCAGCAGCAGCAGCAACAGCAGCAACAGCAGCAGCAGCAGCAGCAACAGCAGCAGCAGCAGCAACAGCAGCAGCAGCCGCCTCCTCCACCAACCAGCCAGCACCCACCGCCAGCCCCACAAGCGCCCTCACAGTCTCAGCAGCCCCAAGCGCATCTCCAACTTACCCCACCCCACCAGCCACCACCCTCCCAGCAGTTGCCGGCTCCTCCAGCTCAGCTACAGCAGACTTCTCAGTCCCACTCCCACCCTCAGAACCAGAACCAGCCATCTCCAACCCAACAGAGCCCAAGCCCTCCTCAGAAACCCAGCCCCTCTCCAGGACACGGCCTTCCTTCACCGCTCACACCGCCCAACCCTCTACAGGTAAGCTCTATGCCCTCCCCAGTAGTACAAAGGACTTTTCCATGGTGTTGTGCAGTCCCCAAGACAGAGGGCCAGCAAAACTCAGCATCCAGCTCTGCAGCGTCTAATTCAAATTGATCTCTTAGACATAGGGAAGAGGAAGCAGATAGCAGGCAGCTGGGGATGCATGTAAACGAAACAAATAGAAGCCCATTGATGTTGCCCTCCAAAGGATAAATGTTATCTCTTTCCTTCTGTGAGAGGCCAGCACTGTAAGTGCACTTGTAGCCTGTAATAACTCCATTTTATGATACTTTTTGAAGGCAGCAAAGATAGCATCCAATTAAAATTATTACCAGCACAGTTTTGTAGCCCCATGGAGAACTGCATCTACTGTCCATGAGGCATGGTGGTTATTTCTCTATATTATGAATACAACAGAGTCTTGCCTTGAATACTTTCTGCTCTTTTGTTTTTATTTTTCTAAAGACTCTCTGGGGTTAGGAGGGCAAAGAAATTTAGCCCCCATCTTATGTCCCAGATTCCAACCATTGCTCCACAGACTTAACAAGTACTTCAAATTCATGCCCAGAGTCTCAACAAATATGCATCTTTATAAAAGATAAATCAGCTATATGTTTATTTATTACTGTTAGGCTGAAGAAATAAAAAATGGATAGTTCAGGTTAATCATGAAAACTCATCTTTAACCTACTACCACTGAGGAAGACTGGAGAATTCAGGAATATATAACTTCAAACTTTCAAATCATTCTTTCAAACAGGTTAGCTTCCAAACAGAATGACTGTGATGCCAGCACAGAGATGTAGAAATTAATGGCTCACCTGTTCTCTCACTTACATATGATGATTTCCCCAGAGAGATTCCAGAAGATTCCGTGTGCTCATAGACAGTGACAAAGTCCAACAGACTGAGAAATTTATGCATCCATTTCAAATGCCAGCCCACCCATCTTCCTTGGAGGTGGGAACTGTGCAGCCTCCCCAACCCAAGGTTGACACCACCGATGGCATTTGGGGCTGTTAAATGGTAAAATCAACAAGATCAAGACAGATCAGTACACAACAAAAGGCAGGTAGGAAGTTAGTATTGTAAACTGACTTTATTTTATATTCCATAGTTTTGTCTCTTTGAAATTGATTTCTCAGAGCGGCCCAAAGTCTACCAGGAAATGAAAATATGTAAGTGAGGATTAATGATTTCTGGACACTTGGGCCTGGGTAACAGTCACCTTGAACATCTTCCTGAGTCATAACTGAAAATGTGTTTTTTTATACTTTTTATAAGGACAAAGGAACCTAACACTTTTGACATGGTACTGAAATGAACACAAGCTAAAAATGTCACCCCTGGACATTTGACATCCAATGGGAGCACAGACATAATCAATACGTAAAATGTACAGTCCAAGCAGCATCTAAAATTCATCTCTATTGTTCCAAAGAGAGAATTAAATCCTTTTTAAGAACAATTAGACTAGATAGGTCTATATACCATGGCCATCAGTAGCTTTTATGTTGCTATAAGCAACAGAAACAACACTCACAGTTTTAAAGAGCTACAGTCCATCATAGTGGAGGGAGAATAGGGGAGCAGCTCAGTCTGTGGAGGCAGTGTGTGGCAGAGGCTGTTCACATGATGGTCAACAGGAAGGGGACACCAAAGCAGGACACAGGGGCTGACTTTCAAAGGTGAGCTACTTCTGCCAGCCAGGCCCAGCCTCAAAAGACTCCACAGCCTCTGAAAACAACTCCACCAACTGGACAACAAGTGTTGACTCATGAGCCTGTGGGAGAGAACTCAGATCCAAGCCAGGAAACATGTGATCGGACGTTTCTTTCTTTTTTTTTTTTTTTCCTCTCCCAGACACCATATTAGGTTAAATTACCAAACAAAAACTTGCCCTGCCTTGAGAGATGAAATTACTTACATCTGCCCCATTACCATGGAGCCCTGGAAACACTCATCTTCCTTGAACGCTGATGTAGCTCATCTCTGCAGGTTTTCTGAACAACCACTGTGGGAAATCCCAGGCTGTTTTGTTTTGTTGCATTTTGCAACAAAGGAAGGTTCAAAGACACACTTTCTTTTCTTTCCAACCCTAAGAAAATATTCTAATTTTTTGTTGTTGTATTTTAGCGTATAAACTTAATCGGTATGTTTATGGTATATTTAAGTATAGAGTAGATATTATACTAACTTCTGTGCCCCTGAATGGGCAACCACCAAAGGAATACCTTGTTCAATTTTTAAAACATTACTGAGTAGATAGAGCATTAAATTTGAATAAATCTGTGTTATTAAGAAAAACTGCAGACACATCTAAAAGAAAGGGAGAATTTCATGGTTTACATTTTTTCCAGCCCCTGGCTTTGGGGCTTTTGAGTTTGTGGACTGTGGAAGGTTTGAACTCTGTAAAAAGAAAACGATTTAAAAGGAACTGCATAGACATTTAATTCTCAAAGGTAATGATCTTTATGAGCTAGAATAAAGTGTTTTGTCTGAAAATTAAGAGAATTAAGAGAATAAAGATCAACTAAATTCATATATGACTAACTTAAATTTCACTTTTATACTTCTTTATTTTCGTGTGAGCTTTATTTTCTTACATTATTCAAAATCTATCAGAGAAGTAGTATTTTATAACCGTGCAACGTAGATTATTAGGGAAAACCAGTACATCAGAAGGGTTTTTTTTTATTTTGGGTTCAAAAGAAATTTTTGAAGGATAACAATTATTTCTAAAGCGGTATAGATACTGTGATGGCTTCAGAAAAAAAAAGTAATAAAACAGGTTATGAAGGTATATTTGGGTGAGGTCATTTCTCAAGAAAGAAAAAAATTAATAGTGCTGGCAGGCAGCAACACCTAGACAAAAATTCTCCAAATAGCTCTTGTCAGGTTTTTCTGTAAAATTGCAGTATAATTTTATTTTACTCTTTTACTCAATTCCATGAAATGGATTGCATTTACAAAACCAGGTTGTTGTTTCAAGACAGGTATGAGTCTAAAGTATTACCAATTCAGAAAAGCCCAGGTAGGAGAATAACTTTGTTCATTAATTTTGATCACTTGGGGCTATGGGAGGCAAGTCTAGAGTTGATTCCAGGAGCTGGTCCCTGAAGGTCTGTTTAGATTCTCCATTGAGACCCACAGCCTTCCAACTCACAGCTTCAGTCATTCCCAGAGGCACGAGGAAAGAAGTTCTAAATAGAAAATATAAGTGCACAGCTCTCTTCAAGAGCCAAGCAGTCAATACAAGTCACTGGTGTGGGTATAGTATACAAATCTAATTTACATAAGGAATGCACGGGATAGGAAAGTGCCCTGAAGTTAGGCCTCAGATCCACTCCTTGTGCCTTTATTTTGCTGTAACATATCTGCAATAGATCAAGCCAGGACCAAAATCTGGGTATCTAAAATGTACTGGAGAGAGATGATAAGTAGAAGCAAACCTTTCTTTTGGGGATAGGAGAGACTTTATGTAATTATTACTGGGTAGAAAAACAAATCCAAAGATTTTAATTTCAATATTACTCTAATTGAAAAAAGACCCCACAGGCAGAGAAGGGTGAATGAAGCATGTTTCCTTTCCATCACCATTAAGATTGCTTTTCCTTAGAATGTTCCTTAGGAGTTTTATATGCACTAGAGATGTCCCAAGCATTTCGCAAAATCCCTAATAAGCCCTTTCTAAGGGGTCTGGAGATGGACCAGGACTGACTGGAGCCTACAGTGGTATCCTAGAGGGCTGGTTGATGGTCTTGTTTTAGCTCCAACCTCTTCCATCCACCTCACTCAGGGCTCTTGACAAGTTCTCATAGTCTCTGGATATCCTTTTTCTGTCTGCCACTTCTAAGAACTTTTTTTTCAAGCCTATGGCTATGTGACCTAAATGTTGGTAGAAGTCTGGGACTTTCTTGGCTATTGAAAACCTGATTCTTAGATCCTCTGAGAATCTTCAAGGTCAGGTGAATCTCATCTCACTCAGCTGGGTGGCTGAGTGGAAAGCGTATAAGACAAACTTAAGTAGGATAATGATAGTGGAAACAGATTTTATCTTAGCTAGAGAGTCCAAATTAAAGTCAAGATTTTATCCTCAGAGAGTCACCACTATAAGCTCTTGTCCAAGATTGTTTCTCCACACCTATACATTAGAGAAGCTTAAGAAACCAAATGCTGCATTTAACCTTGGCCTTCTGCATACCATCTTGCATGGCAGGAAGCAAGATAATCTTTTCCTTTTCTGGCTGTAGTGAACATTTTAATAAATAACAGAGAGACAGAGAAAGAGATCAGTGGAAATAGCAACTAGGAAACTGTTCATGCTGGTGTGAGAAATGAGCAGCCTGGTCACCTCCTTAGAGGTGAAAGTGCTCAGGAGACAGTATTAAAAGTATTCTCAAGTGTGTGCATTTGCTAATACACCAATCTAGTCACCACTCAGGCTAGCACAACAAAAGTGAATGAGAGTTCCAACTCTGTGGAATTCTTCCATGGACAAGTCCTTCTAATCTTCTCATTGGGGATGGCTTCCCACTGGCAAGCTTAGTACTGAGTTCAAACATAGGTACGGAATAGGGAAAGGTGGTATCATCACTTTTTAAAGTATAAAGTCCAAACATTCTCGGGAGTAGTTACTTTCATTGTTTTCATTTCCTTTAAAGTAAATATTCTCCAGCCTTGAGTTCTTCTCCCAACCACAGAAAGTGTCTAGGGTTGGGGGCCAAACTCCTTTCCCTTCAGTTATTAGTACCAATCAATTTCATGAACAAGTCTCCTGGGTATATGATTTTTCATTCATAAACATAAGAGAATAAAATTAAACCCTTTCTAGAAACTCTTTCAGTTATTTTTGGAGTTTTATGTTGGAAATCCCTAAACCTTTACAATGTTGGTGACCTATGCATGTGCATGCTCGTGCCTTCTTCTATGGTCGTATACATTCTAATAGAAAGGAGGCATCTCTACATTCACCATAGTTTTGAATCACTTGCAGAATTCCAGTTGGAAATGAAGCGAGGGTGAGACAGTGATGTGAGGCCTTAGCTCAGACACAGAATTTATGAGTGGACCCCAAAATTCACCAATCAAAATAGATTATGTTTTAATGCACTATTTTTAAAACTTACGATGAAGGGCAAAAACTCATAATCAACAAAATTTCAGATTTTAAGATACAAGGTCAGAAACAATTTTGAGTTACATACAAGTCTGAAACAAAAGGGCAAAGCATGAGTAAGACCACTGTGCTGCTAATCTTGTATTGGAAGCATTCATTTTTATGGTTAAAATGCTGCAGACAATGGCCACATGAAGTTGCTATCCATCTTGACCCTGGCTGTAGCACCTAAGGTCCAGGCCTCCTCACTCTTCGCCTACAGGTTTTGCTGTCAGCTGAGTTACTGATTTAGTTAACAAACATTCTCCATAGTCAATGGCATTCTGACTACTGTAAATTTCCTTAAGTCTTAGATCCTCCTTTCTAGATGAACTTGAAAATATACCAAATTTTGCACTGTAGGAAAACAAATGCAGGCTGGATAATGGTCTAGGGAAGGAGAGAGGGTTACAGATCCATCTCCCTTATTGCACATGACTAATAAGCCAATCCTTTTTTTATTGAAGTGCTGTGACAATCAAATAAGTCTTTGAGCTGATAGTTTTTACTGAACTAATTTAAAATGTTCTGAAATTGAGTGAATTTGGTAAAAATGATACACTATCACTATGTAGACAACACCCTACTGCAGTCCAAGCTGTGAGGACCTGTGGAAAGTAGGAGTCTATGTAGGCTGGGCAGTATTTCCTCTTGGACTAAAGAACCGAAGAAAACTTGATTATCATGGATGAGAAAATTCATCCAAACTCAGAGAGTTACTGTGAAGATTCAATACAGCATGCTGATAGAGATGTTTTGTATGCCATAAATTTGTTAAGCAAGTATTCATTAGGGTAAAGCTGTGAATGAGCAGGAATTTATTTCTGCTCATACTATCATCCAGAACATTGAGAACGTCATTCATGATTCACTCATTCAACAAGAGGCCAGGTGGGAAATGGGATTCCCTTTACCCATCCGTATTAAGCACTGAATAAAATAAGCAAAATGTATTTGCCCATATACTCTGCAAAGAACAATTTTTCCTTTTATGAAAGAAAGAAAGAAAATCTCTTTTTAAAAAAACTCCTCAGTTCAACATTACTGACATTTCAGAGAATTTATTACAAGCATTTGAGGTCTGGGAGGAACAACAAAGTTTATATTGCTTTGAGAGTGGCAGGGGGAAAAATTAGTTTACCAAGAATGCACTTACACACCACACTGCTTCTTTGTCATTGTTTGGATTTACCATTCCTGTGTACTGCTCTGTCAATTAGTCAGGTCATGTAAAAGGGGTTTAACAAAACAGGCAGCGTGTTTCCACCACTGACTACAGAAACTCACATCAAGTAGTGATAGATGGAAAGCGTACCTGCTCAAGGTAGGATGCGGGTGGTATCGAAAAATTATTCTGAACATGATAACTTGTATGTTCTCAAATAAAATAGAATATTCTGATTATGAAATGAGGCACATCCACAGGCTGTCTACAGTAAGCTCGGCTAAGAGCCAGGTGCCACACATACCATCCAGTCCCAGTCTGTTAGATGGTGGCTGGTGAACTAATCCCAAAGTCTAGTGCAGAATGCTGAACCACTTTTATGTTCATGTCACAGATGTATAGTTCAGTGGCAACTTGAGATGCCCCAAATGTGCTGGTTGGCACTTTGCTCTGAACAAGCAACACTTAGTATTTATGTGAACTCATATAATATTCTAGTACTTTAATATCATGTATTATCTTTTAGCCTCATTATCCAGAAGTTTGAAGTAAATTTTCCATGGACTTTTAAATTGACTTCCAAAGCATAGACTTAGAGATTTAGCAGTGCATATTCTCTAAGTTGTTAAAAAAAAAAAAAAAGTACTTTTATCAACCACTGCAAACATTTGGTGGGCATAAATGGTATACATTGGAACCCTAAGAAAGATCTGTGAGACTAGGAGATGCTTAGAAGCAAACAGTACTGGGTTCAAATGCTGGCTCTACTGGACCCTTGGGTTAAATCAGCACATCCCCTGAACCTCATTTTCCCCAGTGGGTGGAGGTTGGGTATGGGGATTAAATGAAATGTCTTATGTGAGAACATCTAATTTGATTCCTGAAAGAGAGCTGGAGCCAGTGGGGTTTTTCTCCTTCCTTGATTATAGCTATTATAGTCTAAGGAAGAATGGGAGACAAATAGATATACTTGAAGTTGAACAGAAGCAAATAATCATGATGTAAAAGTGCATGCATGCATAATGAATGCACTTGTAACGTGAGCCTGAGTCAGAAAGGTGAGGAGGAGTTCTTAAGGGGACTCTTAGCAGAAGGTATTGAGAGCCTCCAAGGGGCCAAAGGCAGGGAGAAAGATAATGTACTCATGTAATCCTTACCTTGATTAACCACATACACCATATATGAAGTGTTTAAGAAATACTCTTGATACTATTTGGCTAACATTTACAGCGTGTTTTGAAACTCACAATGTGCATTTTAATATTCATTATTTTATTCATGGACCCATGGGTTCACAGCTCTAATCATTTATCAAATAAAACTTCTACATATCTTATATTACTGAAGTAATTTCAATCTCTCATCTTCTATACAGCAACCTGAAAGAGGCAAAATATGTCTCCAGATAGGAAGAAACTGAGTCTCAAAAAGCTGAACAGCTTCCTAAACATCGTTAATAATGACTGAATTTGGAGTCCAGAAATGGTCTGATTTCAGATTGTTTCTATTTATATTTTACTGTCTTTTGAACATCCATTGTGATTGTCAGTGAAATAGATAATCTGGTGTTTTCCTTCTCTTTCATTCCATGCTGTGAAAACCTAAGTACTGGACCTTATGAGTACAACCCAAGGCTAAGGCGGCACCATGGTGGGAACAGTTCCCGAGTCTCTACTACCTGGCACAGCAAAGGTGCATATGCTCCTCTGAATAGCTGTCTACTAGAAAAGGCAATTCTCCCGTCCTTGGTCTGTGAGTCCACAGATGAATGTACAGTGGTGGGAGTGCTTGACATTTGTATGCTGTTGGCTCTGTTGGCTCACTCTCAGAACAAGTGGCTATGTCTGAAAGCCCAGTTGGGTTCCGATCAATGCAACATTCCTAGCCCAACACATTTTGTCTGAACTGTACTTTGACAATGATCAGCCCAGCACCACTTAGTTTTCTATTTAACTGTCATTAAAAAAAAGAAGAAGAAGAAGTAAAGTTAGGGATCTTCCTTCTTTTTCTCAGCTGGGCTCCAAATCCTCTACGAGGCTGGTGCTCTTTCCAGAGTTGAGCTCACTGTCCTTGTATGTGAGGTGGTACTTAGGGACGGCTTTCAAAGACAACAAAACATTAAGAGGTTTTAGAGAGGGGGAATGTTGAAGAAAAACCCTTTCTCTTCTCCCTAGGAAAGCTCTCTTAGGCCAGAGTTTGTAAAATTTAGAAAGTTCTTTTTTTTTATTTAAGGGAAAAATAATGTTGTATTACTATCTGTGGTCATTAAAAATAATATTTCTTAGAGTCCTGGCCACCTCCAGTATTCTGTGTCCAGAGGACTTGCCAATCTAAAGCTAAAGCCAATGATCCTTACAGCCAACCTAAACAGGCAGAAAGTCAATAAAGGCATAAAGCAAGAACAGGGTGTTTTCCGAGCTCCCTGCGTTATTACAATCACATGGAATCCATTTTAGGTGTCTTCAAAGCACAGTCTATAGACTATTTTCAGTGCCAACCAGCCTCTTTCAGTGACAAGGTAGGTCTCTCCTTGCCAGAAAGGAAAAGCGGTCTGTAATCAAATACTCTCTAAGCCACTGGGACCTGGCCTGCCTGACAATAGCCATTCCCTCTCCTTGTCTAACTCAAGCCACACACACCCATGATCCTATAGCTGTACTTTATCCCAAATTATTTTTCTTTTTCTTTTCTCAAGAGGAAATTTCCAAACTCTAGGCAATGGTTCTCAGCATTAGTTGTGCATTAGGATCAGTGAGTTTTTAAAATACCCATGTCTAGGTTCCACTTAAAGATTCTAAGTGAAGCTGGGAATCTACACTTGTTAAACTCCCAAGAAGATCCCAGGGGAGTCAGGGTGAACAACCCTTTATAGTCTTAATATATACAGTCCAAGTATTTCATTTCTAAAAGAGTGAACTCCTACCTTCTGTTTATAATAATCTTTTTCACTCATCTGTTGGTTTCACGAGTTGGCTAATGCTTTACTTGTGTGACATAATAAGATGAGGCCTTTATTTCTAAAAAGAATGAGCCAGTCCCCCTGCCTCCCGGATTCATACTGTATCAGAGATCTGTGGTTTGTTATCTAGCTACACCTCTCCCAAACTCTTCGTGTTAATAGTCTTGTATCTCTGCAGGGGAAAAAAAAAATTCTCAGACCTAGTGATTTATATCTGACACCTAAAATACAGTAAGGGAAGTAAAGAACACGTTTACAATCTTTAGCACCCTCTTAAAACAAGAATGCATGCGTACCCACTGCCAGATGCTATGACCCTTCTAGCCCAGGCTTCTTAAACTGTTTCCACTCATAACCCTGTTTTCCTAAGAAATTTTTACATAACTCTGGGTATGTAGGTATATAAAATAGCTTTACAAATCAAACATCTGATAATATAAAGAAATTTATTTTGATAGATTTTTGATATACATATAATTTTACTATTTATTAAAGATAGCAAATTTGGGTACTAATGAGATGGATGTGTTTTATTTATATTTTGATATTAAGAATAAAAATCTCTTTTTTACATTCATTCATTTATTGTGTGTGTGCATGCACTCACATGTAGAACATGTAAAGTCAGAGGACAATCTTCAGGAGTCTACTTCTACCACTGTGTGGGTTCTGGGAATCAAACTCAGACCATCAGGCTTGGCTGCAAGCACCCTTACCCACTTAGCCACCTCATTGGCCCCAAGAATGAGATGTTGACCAAATATTTGATGCTGTAAGATATAGAACATTGTCAACATTTTTTCAGAGTTGATCAATATTTTGATTTTATAATCATCTGGGCTGAGAATATTACTTCGCATACATATGAAGTGTGAAGTATCAGAAGTCTATTTAGAGCCATTTCAGAAATTGTTGGAAATTCTGTCCTAATTCCAAGACAAAATGAGCCTCTCATTTAATGGTTGTAATGGCTAATCTTGGTTGCCAACTTGACACACTTGGGAAGAGGGAACTTCAGCTAAAGAACTGTTTCCCTCAGATTAGCCTGTGGCCATGACTGAGGAGCATTTTCTTGATTGCTACTTCATGTAGGAGGGTGCAGCCCACTATGGGCAGTGCCAGCTCTGGGAAGGCAGACCTGGGTTAGATAAGAAAGCCGGCTGAGCAGAGGCAGGAGAGAGCAAGCCTGTATTCAGTGTTTCTCTAATATTTTGCTTCAAGTTCCTGCCTTAAGTTCCTGCCCTGACTTCTCTCAGTGAGGACTGTGACCTGGAAGTAGAAGCCGAGTAAACAAAAACAACTTTCCAAGTTGGTTTTGGTCACAGCGTTTCCCAGCAACAGAAAAAAAGCAAATCAGAGCAATGACTCTTTTTTAATGAAATTCTAACAGAAATTTTAAATCAATCTCAATAATAGATAGATGATAGATGATAGATAGATGATAGATGATAGATAGATGATAGATGATTGATAGATAGATGATAGATAG
>NW_008332591.1:205873-214311 GCF_000622305.1 Nannospalax galili
ATAGATAGATAGATAGATAATTTTCTGTGTGTGTGTGCGTGTATGTGTGTGTGTGCATGTGTGTGTGTGCATGTGTGTGTGTGTGCGTGTGTGTGTGTGTGTGTGTGTGTAGGGGTCTGGGGACTGGTATGGTACATGCACATGAGTTCATTTCTGCACACAAGGAGGACAGAGGATAAGGTCAGATGTCTTCCCCTATCCTTTACTGCTCTCCACTTTTGTCCCCTGGAGACAGGGTCTCTCACTGGAATGGAAGCTGGCTGTTTTTGCTAGATTGGCTGGCCAAAGAGCCTCAGGAATCTGCCTTTCTCTGACCCCCAACACAGGGGTTAGAAGCACTTGCAGCCATGCCGAGCATGGCTACAGATTTGAACTCAGGTCCCCATACTTGCACAGCAAGTGCTCTTACCTAATAAGCCGAGCCATCTCCCCAGCCTCCTGAAAAAGCAATTTTTAAAAGCAAACATTCTAACACAATACAATCCATAGACATGCTAATTTCATACTTACATGCTGAGGACTGATGGTAGAAAAATATCAAGTCTTTGTTTTCTGTAAGAGAAAACTTGGTATGTGTGGTAAAAACACTGCTACTCAAAACCTACAGCCCTAGATGTTTCAGGCAGTGTTCACTGGCACTGCATGACATGGCAGCATACACAATGCAAAGTGCATATGTTGCATCCTCAGAACCAAGGCTACAGTGAATTTGGACAATGCAACATTGATAAGCACTGCCAGAAACACCTTGAGTTAATCACACCTTAATTTCTAGTTGCGTGTCCAAAAACCTTTCACTGTTACCAAATTCTTCACAACTGCCACATTGTTGCACAACCCCTTCTGGGATTTAAGAAGATAGTCTCCAGTCTGTACTAGAGCCTCCCAAAATTATAGTGCAGATTCTGACTCATGGATCTGGGATAGAGACCCCATTCTAGATCTGCCAATTCTAACCAGTGGCTGGTCCTCAGCCCATGCCTCAAATCACAGAGCTCTGCTCAGAGAGTGATAGAGCCCTACCCCTGGCTCCTCTTCTCAGTTGGGGAATTCTGTGTGAGGCACTTAAGATGCAAGTTTCTAGGGGCCAAGCATGGCGGCACACACCTTTAATTCCAGTTCTTGGGACCCAGAGGCAGGCGAATACCTGAGTTGGAAGCCAGCCAGAGCTCCACAGTGAGACCCTGTCACACAAAAATAAAACAAAGAGCAAGTTTCACAGTGGGATCTATCTAATATCCTAACTTCATCCGCTCACTGTATCACAAGCATTGTGTGTGTGTGGAATTTTCATCCTTATAAAAAGGTCTCACTGAAATTACATCATTTCCTTCCTTACAGATGAAGATGGTGGTAACTAGCTCAGTAGGAGGAAATATTCTCATTTTCCCACCTGCCTGGTCTTTTTCACAGTTTAAGTCGTTCTCTTGATCTAAATCTTGACCTTATCATTGCTCAAACATCAGTTCCTGGGAAGTTGTAGGTGAAGACAAGGCCACACATCCTTTTCTTTCTTTAGTAAATATACTAGTTTGCTGAAGTCATTTCTATCAAATTGAAACATCAGTACACAGAGATTATAGTGGTCTGTGACCACCACTTAAATAGATCTAAGATGGTCAACA
This sequence comes from Nannospalax galili, assembly GCF_000622305.1. Classification (NCBI taxonomy): domain Eukaryota; kingdom Metazoa; phylum Chordata; class Mammalia; order Rodentia; family Spalacidae; genus Nannospalax; species Nannospalax galili. The sequence goes on from NW_008332591.1 coordinate 207,499, forward strand.
GGATCGCTGCAAGAAGTCGCCAGGTCTACACTATGTTTTAGGCCCTGAGTCCCCTTGCTTATGGCCATAATGACCATTACTGTCTACATTCCTACCTTCTTCCATGTAGCGGAGAGCACTGACTGCTTCAGGGGTAGGAGGAGTCTTATCTTACACCATCATATCCACACTTGGCTGAAGCAAGAATCAATATGCATGCAAAACAGTAACAAAATAGCCTCCAAAGGCAGAGGCCGTGCACAGCCAGAATGCCATTACTTTCTACCGGATTTCAGATCACATAGTGGTGGTTTGTAGAAATTGCTTACCCTCTGAATAGAAGTTGGGGTGTCGCACTGGATACAGAATGAAACATGAATTAAGCATCTGGACTCCAGTCAATGTTTTCAGAATGGCCATTCCTGTCAGAATAGAAGGTTCATCTTATAATAACTGGAAGTCATGTCATCATTGTAGAACAATGTCTTTTTGGATAAAATGGAGAAAAGTCTTCAAAAATACCTGCCCTTTTGTAGCTCTGGGTCTGTCTTTTTATATTTCTTGCAAGGAGGCATATAAATCCAATAATCTAGAAAAATCTTTGACATGTACTCAATGTCTGTCAATGTCTGTCCCTACCAGGTTGGACAGGCAGGTCCTAGCCATTAAATGGCTGGAGGAAGGAATCTCATTAACACCTTCATATTCCAATGGTGGAAACCTAAAAGAACTCATCAAATACCAGCCTTAAGGTGCATAGATGAATGCCTGCTGGGGTCACCTAAAAGAAAACAAACTGGAGAAATAAATGCTTAAGTCCTGCCAGCCTAAATCTAAAATGTGTATGGCTACATATACAGGTTAGAGTCTGTGTGACTCTGAGTATATGAATATATGCATATGCTCTCAGTCTTCGTGGTTATGTGAATGAGTATTCAATATTTCTGTGTATGTGTATACACATGTGCACATATTTATTTTAGAATCATTTTTCAGAAGCATCAGCAATGGGACTTACACCCTCAACTTCAGGTGCTGTCCTCCTAGTTTGGGCAAATCAGTGGAGGAGGAGCATTGTCTGGGGCTTTTCTTTCTTTCCCTTTCGACCCTGGGTGGTTTTGAGAGAATAACTAAGCGGTGCTGGAGATTAAGAATTTGCTTAAGTGTGAATGGTTGATTGCAGAGCATGAGGCCGGCCCTCCTCAAAGGTGATTGACTGGGCCTGCAGGTCTTCACACTTGATGCCTGGATTTGACTCGGAAAGTCTGCCAAGTCTTTTACTGGGAAATTTATCTTAATTAGATCTGAAAGACCTGCCACAGCAGAATAGTCACACCGATTAAAATGAAAAACAGGAGAAATTACTGATCAAATTAATCATAATGTCGGGTTACAGCTGTAGGTCTGATGTAATTTGCCACTCCAGTGAGTTACATCGGCCCGGGCCCTGGAAAGGAAGCTGGCTTTACTCTGATCCGTAACACCCGCCTGCTCCAGGCGGCCAGCAGGAGGCTGGTTCCATTCATTTTCCTGGCTTGCTCTGACCTCCTTGCTACAACTAGAAACAAATCAGGCACCAAACAATTGGGATAGGGGGAGAGCTACCAACACCCTCCACCCCCCTACTCCCCGCTACCCACCTGATTGTACTGTCTCAAAAATGGTGTGCAGCGCTTCAAACTGGACTTGCTGGGCTCCGGGCCTGCTGGGCTCCTGCTTTCTGGTTTCCCATTTAACTTCTTTTAGTTTTATGCAGGCTGACCCGACACCGATCAGATGCAGAATGGAAATGAAAAGGTCAGAGGCCAAAACCTTTGGCCCTAAACAACCAGGTTGCGGGGTGGGGGGTGGGGGTATTTAGAAAAATCTTCTTGCCAACTTGTGTCTGCAGCTGGGGGGCATGGATTAAAATAATGTAAAGTGTTATGACAGGAATAAGAATCTTAGGCTGTAAAATCTGATTGCTCAAACATGGGTGTAGTCCTGGGGCTCTGACTGTACAACAGACAGGTGTGCCTTGATACCCTGAGGGGGAGGGGGAGGGAAGACAGAGACAGAGAGACAGAGAGGAAGAATTTAAATATAGAGCCTTTTTCCATCTGTGCCCTGAATTTGGAGTTCATCAAGTATTTGGAAAAAGTATCCCTGGATAAAGATAGAAAGCAGAACCTAAAGCCCAGCCCAGCATAGATGTTTTGTGGGAAGGTCTCACAAGTCAGGATTCTGTAGACTTCTCTCCAACTACTTCTTCTGAAGACCTAGGTAAGGGAAACTTCTTTTCCTGGGGCAAGCAGGTTACTGGAAAGGAACAGGGAAAGGACTCCTGTCCTTTCCAGTGTCAGTCAATTGCCCCTGGGACAACAAGACCATTCTTTCTGGCCACACAATGGCTTTCCCAGGAGGCCCAAATGTTCATACTTTCTATCTGCCCCCACCCCACGCATCCTCCTTCCCATCCATAACAAACCTTGTACAATTTGTAACCAAAAATCTGAAGACAAGCTGTCATGAACAACAAAGAAATTTTGTGCTTTCTAGACCTGTCTATGGATGTTATGTTGAATTGAGTCAGACCATGGACCCAGATTAGGGGAAAATAAGGTATCTTCCACCACGATACTGTGAATGACTACTGAGTTAGCTTAGTCATTTGTAGACAACATTTACAGAAAATAAGGGAGTATACCACACATAGTAAAGCTATGATGCGTATAGATGCACACATTCAATTATATATAGAAAGACATACATCCATGTATTGAAAGATAGATATAATTACATGCATTTTTACATGTGTGTAGGTTGGTTTGAGATATAAAAATCTACAAAATATATGCAACAATGTCGGAATTGTTTTTTTTAAAAAAAAAAAAAAAAAACCTGAAAGACCCAATTTTTCACATAGGCACAGATGGGATTTCTTGGTCACATAATGGACCTGCAAGCAGATTTCCCACTGTCAATGAGATTATCAATGAGATCCTAAATACCTAACACTACCAGACAGTCACATAATAGTAGTAATGATGCCCATTTTCTCCCCTCCACCTCCCTCCTCACGTCTGCTTTGCAGGGAAACTACATGTCAACAGTACTCTGCTATCTCTGTGGTTTAAAACTCACAATGAATTAATAGTGTATATGCATACTAAGTAGCAACACTAAGTAATATATTAAAAGCTAACTAAGTTAGTCCTGTCAAAATTGATCTAAAGGGAAAGTGAAGGGAGGGGGATGTGGCAGGCAGGAAGCACATGACTGTCTGTCTGGGGCTTCTGGATAGAGCTGTGTCCCCTATGGAGATGCCAATCCACAGGCCCCTGTCAGAGAGAAGGGAGACAATGGAGCTCCCAGGGTGCTAGAACTTTTCTCAGTCCTCCAGTTTGCTAAGGCCCTGGGGAAGTGCTGTCACCTACATCCCCAAGCTGATCTTCCTACTTCTGTTCCCTCACTGAGCTGATGTACTCTGCAAATCACTGCCAAGCTAACCTTCCTAAAAGAACACTTTGTTCACATCACTTCTGCCTTGGTTCACTTTGTACTGCTTTAACAAAATACTAAGACAAAGTAATTTGTAACAAAGACAGATGTATTTGGCTCATGGTTTAAAAGCTTGGAAGCCCAAGATCAAGGGGCCATGTCCAATGAGGGAGGGCCTTCCTGCTGTTTCGCAGCATGGCATCACATGAGCTGGAGAAAGTCTGAAAGTCTGTCAAACTCACTGTTATAACAAACTCACTTCCATGAAAACCATGTGAATCCATTCATGAGGGAAGAGCTCCCCTTAAGGAACCCACCTCTCAACCACTACTCTGGGTGTTAAGAGTCCCAAACATGAACTTCCAGGGACCCATTCAAACCACAGCATCTGCATGATCAAAATCTTCCCTTTGGCCACTTTTAACAGGACTCTTGGACCCTGCCCTGTGTCTACCCTCTCCTGTGCTCCAGCCGGTTCTGTGCCCTGCCATCTCCTATGCAGTCCACCCCACTGGCTTGGCTGGTGTGTTACCCAACTCCTGGAAGCTCTGCTCCTCTGGCCACCTGTCTCTTGTGGTGTGCCCACCCCCCTGCTTCTTCTACAAAGCACCTACCATGGTCCACCTCTCAATAACTGCCCTGTGCTCTGAACTCATACATTGGGTAATTTTTTCCTTTTTTTCCATCGTTTTTTATGGACACACATATTACCTTACTTAAATTATAAGCTCCTTAAAAATAGCCACAATGTCTCACATCTCTGATATCCTGGGGCTGTCAATAACCACTAAATAATGACATTTCATTTAACAGTTAATTTAATACATATGTGAGTCCCTGTTGTCAGAATATCTTACATTCATTCACAAAATTACTCAATGAAGATAATTACTAATGAAAGAAATGCTGATGACATTGTAATATTTAGAACAATGGTTGGCAGAGGGCAAGTCTTGGATTATTATTATTATTATTATTATTCATCCTTCTGTGACTATCTCTTCAGTGGGTTTGGGGAGATGTAGGCTTGGTTTAGATGGCTTTAAATCAGCTTCTTTCATTTGGAAAGAAATGGTCATCAAGGTAAGAATCATTTTTTCTAACTTCTCTTCCTTTCCTCACCCTTACCAACCCTTGATAGTACTTCCTATTCAGACTACCATAGACAGAACTGACCTTCTTAATAGTTTATAGGGCTAACTGATTATTGGTTAAGACTTGATTTTCCAAACCACAAAAATGTTAATAGGCAGACAAGGTGACCTAAGGAAGATCAAAGTGATTTGCCCACCTTAAGTGTCCACCATTGGATACCTAGGACTCCCACCTAAGAACAATACAGATGATCCTACTGTTAGAGCCTATGAACACAGGAACTCCCCACACAATATGATGACCCTGTTTCAAAAATTAAAACAAAGAGGGAAGCACTGGCACTTGAAATCCTGCAGAGTGTGGGTCCTTGGACAGGCCTCCTATATTAAAATTCACCCACCTAGGGCTCAGGGATCATTGCAGAAGACCGGGTGGAAGGATTGTACGAGCCAGGGAGGAGATGCATGACCATACAGAAATAGGCCTACAGACTCCTGGGACCCTTCTCATATGAACCTACAGCAATGGTGTCAGCATGCACAAGACCCATGCAAATTTAAGCAGACAACAACCCAGAACCGTGGAAATGAGAAGCAGGCCCCAATCTTAGTTGAAGAATTTTTGGCAGCTGATTACTGCTGGGTGAAGAAGAGCTGGTCTTCTTAAAGGGGGGGACTGTAAATAGGCTTGTCAGCATGCAAGACCCATGCAAATTTAAGCAGACAACAACCCAGAACCGTGGAAATGAGAAGCAGGCCCCAATCTTAGTTGAAGAATTTTTGGCAGCTGATTACTGCTGGGTGCGGAAGAGCGCCCAGAGAGGGACTCCAGATAGACCGACTAGATCCCAGTGGATGAACTTGTACTGAGGGATGTCTGGGGACACTAACTTGACATGATAGGCCTTAACACAAATGACAGGATGAATGAACTCTAGTGGAGGGCTATGAGAGGATGCCAAAGGGAAAGGAGGTATAAAGATAATTTTCTGTATGAAATATACAAAAATTCAATAAAAAAATCTTTTTAAAGATGTATTAGAGCCAGGTGTGGCAACACATGCCTTTAAGCCTTGGAGGCAGACAGATCTCTGTGAAATCAAGGCCAGCCAGTCAATATAGTGAGTTCCAAGTCAGCTGGGGCTACAGGGAGATCCTGTCTCAAACAAAAAAGAAAACTTATTAGAAAACTAAAAATAACAAAGATCCTTCTAGCTCTTGAAAAAAGGAAGGACTTACTAAGCAGGATAAATTGAATACCTGTGTTTCTCCCTGAATTTTCCTAAAATCCCACTAAAATGATCTTGGGGGAAACCTTTTTAAGTGTTTTGAATCCTAAAAGACAAATACAAGTGGAAAAAAGACAACAGTAACAGCTGGGAAGGCAAGCCTGAGAAGGAAGTGAGGCTGCTCTGCAGACCACAAAAGCCTTGGGTTTGGAGGCACCCTGTGCAGCCTGGGCATGAGGACAGCATGTTGCAGAAAACAGGACTGTTAAAAGAGTACAGAATAAATAGTTAAAGCTTTAGCTCCCTCCTCAGCCCAGACAAATAAGCAGCCATCTGTCCAGTAGTCTCATTCATGAGAAAAGGAATGAGAGACCCTCTAGATTTGGAAACATAAAGTGTGGCTGTCTTTAGGGAGACCCTTCACTCCTTTCAAGATGATCCAGAAAAAGTCTGCATCCTGAATGAGGAGACTGGCCTCACTGAACTCTCAGATCTCCAGGCGGGTGTTCAATACCCAGACAGTCACCACCTCTTGCCTCTTTACCATCCCTCTTCAGGGAATTGTCAGATTATCCTCTGGAGAAATTTTTTGTTTACCAGGAAGAGCAGACCCAGTTATGCATATCTGAGATCTATTGCAAGGCCTGCTTCATACTCACACATGAAAAGACAGTAAAGTATGACTAGATATTTGAGAAATACCTTTGTCTAAAATCAGAAACTAAAATGAGGGGAGAAGATAAGAGGAAATAGAGACAAGAAAGGAAAGGGAAATTTACAAAAACTTAAAGAGTTAATATTCCTCTGGAGATGAGGGAAGGCTAGGCATCTTCGGATCACAGCAGAGGCATTCCATACAGGAAATAGAGCAAGTTGGAGAGCATGGACATCAGTTGAAATAATTATAGCAGACACAAGTTCAATAGAATATTTGGAAGATAAAGAACATGTTTCAGAAAGTAAAACAAAGAAAAAGAGAAAAGGAAACAACAATAAGTAGAATCAAAAAGAATTGCAGACAAGTCCAGAAA
>NW_008332591.1:215329-217237 GCF_000622305.1 Nannospalax galili
CAATACAAATATATTTATAATTAGGATTTAAAAAACCACCTGATGGAATTTGAAGAGGGATTTTAGAGGGAAAGAAGCATGAGTTGGGGTTGAGATTTGTATGTACAGATTACCAGGTTTTACTCAGAGCCTTAGTTCTTACTAGTCTCTCTGCCAGGATACTTTTAGATACCTAGCTAGGTTTAGGTTTTGCCTCATTAAGAGGCACCAGTCCCTCACCATAATGTACTTCAAAGGCATACACAGAACCTCTTTCTAAGAGGATTTAGCTACCTGACACATGGCACAGTTAACTAGATTGCCTGCTTCTCTATTTTCTTCTCACAACCAGAATGTAAATTTCCTAATCATAAGGATTGGTTTTGTTTGCTGATGTGTGCCAGCCATGATCCAAGTGTGTGCAGCAGTAGCTGGGGGCAGCAGCTATGTGAAGGTCAGGTACTCTGTCAGGGCATCTAACCGGATGATTACTACCCCCAGCCCCTGCCAGGGATAATCAGTGGCCACTTGCGTGATTCTCTTATAATAGAATATTGTTGGACCAGATGAGCTTTCTGATCCAGTCAACAATGAAGTTCCGTCGCTAACCCTGTCAAACACAAGGAAATAGAATTATGTTTCTGTATAAGAAACTAGGTAGGACAGGACAGAAAATGTTGCCAGGAGCACTGTTTGGGACACATAGTGAAAGGAAGTCCAAATGTGCTCCTGGCCGTGCCCTCAACAGAAGCTGAAGCCCAACTGTGTAGATGTGTCCTAACGCACCTGTCAGTCTAACTCAGCTCTGAGTCCTTGATGCCCAATGCACAACCTAGAACTCAGTGCACATTTGACAAGAGTGGTCAACACTAGCATGCTCAAATTAACTGGCTTGTGTGAAGATTCTCATAGAGAAGTGCTGTTTTTCTAGATTTGGCATGAGGAGAGAAGGAAATTAACACAGTGTTGGATCCAACATGAGAGTCATTGAATGTACAAACTAAAGAAATTATGAAAAGAAAAATAGCTCTCCTCCATATACATCCTTATATCCTTATAAAGATTTTCAAGGAATGAAAACATAGTCAATATACTAAGAACCAGGAATCAGAATACCATTAGGTTTCAAAAGCAAACCGCCACACTGCAAAGCCTTGCAACAGTGCTTCACGACCCTAAGGGGGCTGGTTTTCAACTGGTGTTTTATATCCTGCCCAGTTATCTACTGAAGGGGAAAATATACTAAAGACTCAGGTGCAGGGTCTCCAGAAAATTCCTATGGGATCCATCTGTCTTACAACCTTAATCAAATCTAATAGTGGAGGTATCCCATCCAAACAATAGAACAAATCAAGGAAGTAGAAAATTGGAGGCTTACTACAGGACAATCCAAAAGAAGTCAAGACTACAGTTATGGTTACAAAGCCAGCCAGAAAGCATCCAGTTCACCTCAGAGCAAGGGGTGTTAGGACATCAGAACAGTGGAAGGAAGGGGGAAAGCAGAGTAACAAGACAGATGCTCCCAGAATGCCTGGTGTGATTACTCTATAGAAAACAACACTCACAGAAGTGTTACTATCCCTATGATGAGTTTAGGAAGACTGTGCAAAGAAACAAAGAAGAGCAAGCAAATAAACAAAAAAAATTGTCCACTTTGTAAGAACAAAAACTTATAAGAAAAGGAATGTGTTTGCAGTATACAGAAAGGCTCAGCAGTAAACAGTACTTTCTTATCACAGAAGGAAATAATGATTAGACCAGCAATTGTTAGAGAATGAAGAGAAGGGGGGAAGCAGGTGATTCTTCAATCTTCAACTTAAAAAGGGGAAGTCAATAGATAATGCCCAATATTAGCAAATTGGAAAAATACTTAAACATTATTTAGAATTCATATTATAATTAGAATATTATATATATTATAGATATAAT
>NW_008332591.1:217761-259089 GCF_000622305.1 Nannospalax galili
CAAGTAACACAGGGTTGTTGAAGAAAATAGCAACAAAAGTGAAAATAGACAAACATTGTATCTGAAAAGCTTTTGCAAAGCAAGAGGAACAGCTAACAACATGCAGAGCTAACATACAGATTAGAGGAGAAAATCTCTAAGTTACAACCAATAAAGGATTGATATCCAAAATATATAAGGAACTCCAACAACTCCACAGCAAGAAAACAATCACCAAAGTTTGATGCACTGAATAGACGTTTCTCAATGAAGAAGCCATTTGTATAAATGGCTAGCAGAAATTTGAAAAAAAATAGTCATTAGGGAAATAGTCTCAAATGAGATGTCATCTCACACCTGTCAGAATGGTATTGTCAGCAAGACTAAAGATGACAAGTGTCAGTAAGGATGTGGACAGAAGAAAATGCTTGCAGACTACTGATGAGAAAGTAAATGAGTGTGCCTCTTTTGGAAACTGTATGAAATGCAAAAAAGAAAAAGAAAAGCAAAAAAACTAAATAGATTACTGTATTAGCCAGCAATCTCACTTCTGAGTATCTACCAAAAAAAAGATTGGAAGTTAATTTGCAGAGAAATGTCTGTACTCCCATATTCAATGCAGACAGTGTGTATCCTTAACAGTCAAATCACGGAGGTGACCTAAGAGTCCATCCACTGATGAATGGATAAAGAAATCATGTTATAAAAGATACAATGGAATGTGATTTAGCCCTCAGAAGAAGGGACTCCTATCGTTCACTATGAATTGGAAAACATCATGCTAAATGAAGTAAGCCAGGCACAAAAAGACAAATTCTGCATGTTCTTACGTATACACAGAATATAAAACAATCAGCCTCTTTGAAACAGAGAGCAGAAAGATTATTACCCTGGGGGCGGTAGGGAGCGTGGGGAGATGATGGTTAAAGGGTGAAAAGATCTCAGCTAAGTGCAAAGGATATTTTGAGATCTGTTTTATATCATGGTAAATATAGCTAATAATAGTATTTTACATTAGAAAAGTTCTACAAACAAATTTCAAATGTTCTCAACATAAAATTTGAAACATTTAATAGTTTGGTTAACTAGTTTGATTCCTCTATTTCACATTGTATACCTAAATCATCACATCATGTTGTACCCCACAAATACATATCATCAACCAGGCAAGGTGGTGCATGCCTTCAATCCCAGAACTTGGGAAGCAAAGGCAGGTGAATCTCTGTGAGTTTGAGGCCAGCCTGGTCTATATGGTGAGTTCCAGGTCAGGCAGAGTTAGTTATATAGTAAGTCTCTCTCGTATTTCATATCAAATATGATATATTACAAGAGAGACAATTAGAAATTATCAACTTGCAATTAAAAATAAAATAACAGCATAAAGAAAATAGAAATATTTTAAGACCGTTTCTGTAAGCGTCAGACACGTGCCTTAATGAGAAAAGCAGAAACTTTAAAGTCACAGGTAAATACTCTAAGACTTCCTAAAACAGCAAATGTTGTAGGGTCCATTCATCTGTCATGGAGATTAAAGTTTCATAAGGTACTTGCCAGGGCTGAGGCTGTGTGGTAAGGGACACTTAGTTTTGTTCCCTTCCTCCCCTCTTCTCTAATGACTGAGTTCAATGTGATCACACATCGCCTTTCCTTGTGGACACTAGGTTGACTCTGGACATCTGATTCTACACAGAGGTCCTGACCAGGTCAGACCCTCAGCACCTCTGAGATGCGGGTGGAGATTCCTTTAGCCTGGAACACTTAGAAGTTCAACCGCAGGAAAGAGCATTCCTCAAACAGGCAATGCTCTTAATGCAGTGATGCCCTCGTTTCAATTAAGAGACATCTCAAAGGCTCAGAAAGCACCTTCTTGTTTGTGCATGGCAATTTCCCTTCATTCAACTGTGCTCAGCCCTGATTTATCTTATAAATCTAGATTTGCTGCATGCTTGTGAATATGAGCTTTAAAAAGCAGACTTCTTAACCCACATGAAACACTATGAATGAAATGATCAAAAGCATCCTTTAAAGCTCAATTAACACATATGCTACATTTTCTTACCAAAAGCATAATTATAGATATTTTTCAGGAGAAAAGGCAAGACTGTTACCTTTAGAAACAATACATGATTCGTTTTTTTCAGTTTGCAAAATTAGAATCCATCAGTTTGACTCCCTTTGTTTCTTTGGAGTGTGATGCATATACGATGTAATCCAGAAACCTGAGAGCTTGCAGACCTACTAAAATGCTTTTGGGAACTTTCAGAAACCGATTACTGAGTGACAATATGATAGCCTTCACACTTGCTGCTGGGAATTTTTATTTAGCTTATTCTCTCCCTAATGTGTCAGTACCATGTACCTATTTTCTGAAGATTGCTGAACACATCATCAAATGACAGTTCAAACAACATTTTAAAGTTTGTTCTTTCCCTTTTTATGTAACTTACTTTGCCAGCCAGGAAACAGCACTAAACGCTGTTTCTCTTGTTGCTTCTGCCCACACTTGTAGTTCGAAAGGGTCACAGTGAAATTGCAAGTTCCTGAGTAACACCCACTGCTGTTTGAGCTCTGATTCTAGAAAGAATCTCAGGTTATTTGTGGAAGTGACTGGGTCAGACATGGGGGAGGTGCCTGCGGAAAGTGCCTGTCACACAGAGACAGACCATTCATTCTCCCGAGCTGCCACCACGCAGGTACACAGTGCCTGGCCACCCCTGAGGTGCTTTCTGCTCAAATGAAGTATAACTCAGTTTCCTTTGCCTTCACTGTCAACACCACTGTCCCCACAGAAGATGCAGTTTCAAGGAATTTGAACAAAATTAGTTAATTTGTGTAATAAACACCTTCCACTAAAATATATCACAACATTCCTAGTCCTGACCCAAATTCAGAGAGCAGACCATTTAGGCAGTGTCTTTTTATTTCCAAAACCTAGCAATTTCCAGAGAGCAAATGGGAGACGGGAGCAATTATCTATCCAACCCGTATAAGGGTTGAGCAGTCTAGAGAGAATGGGCCAGGGCCCTCCTTTCTGGGTTACCTGATTAAATGAAGAGAAGGCCAGGTCTCATGGGCTGTTTCAGGTTCTCAGATGATTCATGACCAGGCCTCACCATCAGAGGTATCTTTTCTGCTTCCTGACAGCTTTATCAATTACATTTCTGAATATATCTCTAACATCTTTTAAGTCTGCAAACCATTCGCTCATTCATCCACCATGTACTGAGCACCTACCAAGTACTAATCTAGAAGCTAGTACAGAAATTTATGGTGAATACAAATTTTAAAGAGCAAATAAGCACAAACATACAGTATATTAAGCATTCCAGTTTCTATGATATAATAATAAATGAAGTCGAAACAAAAGAAAATGCTGGAGTGGGAGGTTTCCTTCCTACTTGATGTAGGCAGAGAACACATGTCCACTGAGACAGATATCTGTCAGTGTGCTGGACAGCTTTAGTGTCAACTTGACACATGGGTAGAAGGAGTCTCTATTGGAAATTGCCTCCATTAGACTGGCCTGTGGTCATGTCTGTGGGGCATCTTCTTGATTATTGAGTGATGTGGGAGGGCCCAGTCCACTGTGGGTGGTACCACCCCTGAGCAGGTGGGCCTATAAGAAAGCAGGTTGAACATGGGCCAGGGGAGAAAGTCACTAAGCAGCATCCTGCATGGCCTGTGCTCCAGCTTCTCCCTCCAGGTTCCTGCCCTGTGTTCCTACCTTGGGCTCCCTAATGAACTGTGAGCCAGGAGATATAAGATAAAATAAAACCCTTTCTTCCCCAAATTGGTATTGGTCAGAATATTTTGTCACAGCAATGCAGAAACAAACTAGAACATCCAGCAAATGGAGGGACTGCATTTCAAGGGAGGGAAGTGATGAATTAGGAAGATGCTTGGCAGATTCAAGGAAGATCAGAGGAACCAGCAAAACTGGAACAATGTCAAGGGTTGGGGCCAGAGTGGTAAAACTATAAAACGGTCCTTTGAGGGACTATGGGAAAATATATGGTTGCTGGGTGATGTCAATGGTCTGCCTCCTTGAAATTAGTAACCACTTAATGTGAGGCTTTTGGCACCAGCAAGCATGTTTCTGCAGCCAAGGTGAGCTGTGTAGGTGCAGGGAAGAGCAAGTGGAAGCTGGGCTATGAGATGCCAGGGGGGGAAGGAAGAGAGGGTAGTAAAAAGGAAGGAAGACAAAAGGATTATAAGGTCCAGCTGGAGTTGGAGGTGGCTGAAGAATGAGCTGGAAACAGGAAAAGCCAGAGAGCTGGGTACTTACAACTGAGACAATGGAAGAGTTGTGGCAATACCAGAGAGTGATCTTATGAGGGATGACTGAGGTAGGGAGAAGGATAAGCTTGCTGGAGCACAGGTCAAACAACTGAGATACCAGGGTATCAGTAGCCAGGTAAAAAAAAAAAAAGCCTTCAGGCAATAAGGTAGGTTAATTTAAGAACCTACATATTTCTACAACAAAGGGTATAGTCCAACTGAGCTTCAAAGCACTTTCCCAGGAGGTGGGAGGGAGAAGGGCCTGAGAGCAGCAGTGATGAACAGGCAGGATCACAATTGTCCTCTGGGCCCAATGTCAGGAGAGAAGATAGAGAACAGCCACATATGCAATGTCTTTAATAAGCAGTGTTCTCAGGGAAGAGCAAGAGTCATGCTGGGACCAAAAGGTTCAGAAAATATCCAAAAGGATGCTGAGGAGCTATGCCATTTGACAAGTGAAAGACTGTGAAGTTCAGAGACCACAGTGTAAGAGTGTCTGCAATAGAGGAGCCAGGGGAAGTGGAGCATGCAGGTGCCATGTGAGAGAGAGCATTCAGTGTGAGCACTGACCTGAGATTTGTGGGCTTCCTGAGGTGACCATCATAAGATGTCACAGCTTAGTGCTGATGGCCTCCAAGGCAAACTGTGGCAGGAGCTCCAAGAGAGAAAACTGAGGGTTTTCCAGGGAAACACAAAGCTTCAGACTCACTCTCACCCTCAAAGGCATTTGTGGGAACTAAGAAAGGCAATATTCTGAGAATAAACCATGAAGAAGCCTTTGAGCCCTCTTCACATATGACCAATATGAAGTCATTAATCAAAAAAATAATAATGTATTAATGTCAGTTAATTTAACTATCACCAATAATAGTTTGAAAGTTGTTTTTCTACTCTTATAAAATTCAAATACATCTATATTTAAATTTTCAAGTATACAACGAACCTGGGAAGCTACTAGTCTAACAGCAACAATTCCATGAAAATAAATGTAACTTAAAACTTGGAGGATATACGTACATTTGAGAAAACACAGTGTGGAAGCATGTCAGAATAACTAAAGAAAAGCTTGTTTATCACTCTCAAATAAGTTTCTCTTATAGATAAGTTCTCCCAGAAGAGCTAAGGGTTAAACCTTTTAGTGCCAGTGCTATAAAACTTGTAAAAATGTAAATCTTTTTAAAAGCATGTTACTTCTATCCCTTGTCTTCTTAAACAAAGTATCATAGTAATGAAAACCTTATATTTGTATCACACTTTTTGGTTTACAAAGTACTTTCACAAATATTACCTCATATTATCTTCCAACATCCTGGTAAAGTAGATCCTTCAGACTTGACATATTGGTGAGTGGGCAAACATGCTGTGAAAGACCTCATATAGATGAAAGGGAACATAATTGAATCTTCCTGATGACTTTGGATCATTGTTATTGATATAGATTATAAAGATGTTTCCTGGAAGGCAACACTAACGTGTACCATATGAGAACGTAACTATTAAGCTATGCCAAGAAGCAGCAGATGGCCTCAGAGGCTAGGAGAGGAGGCTGCTCAGGATTGAAAGTGTCTAAGAGGACTTGAGGAAAAGGTACACAGGATGTGGGTGGGATGCTAAAGTTCTAGTAGAATGTAGAAGGTCGCATGGTGCCAGAAGTCCTACGTACTATGTTTCCCTTATCTGAGTCAGTAGAGCTGACTCAGAGTGATTTTTCTCCTGACGCAGGTGTATTCCACAGCCTTGGTCAGCTATCTCCCCTCTCCACAGCATCTATATTCATCTTGTGATGATGGTTTTTATATGTCAACTTGACTGAGCCATGATGCTAGACAATTGGTCAAGGATTATTATAGATATTTCTGTGAGGACATTTTCCTATAAGATGCACATTTAAGTTAATGGGCAATGAGTAAAGCAGGTTGCCTTCCTCGGGGAGTAAGCCCATCTTGTCACTTGAAGACTTGAATTGAACCAAAGATTGTCCTCCCCTACTCAAGAGGACGTTCTGTGACAAACAGCCTTTAAACTTGAATTTCAGCATTTTCTCTTCCTGGGACTGCAGCCTATCCACCTACCCTGTCTGTATGGAGCTTGCCAACCTTTGTAGTTATGTAAGCCAATCCCTTGAAGTAAATTTTTCTCTGCCTAGGTATGGGCATGGGTAAGGAAAGAGGGAGAGAGAGGGGGAAAAACAGAGAGACAGAGAACATGAGAGAGAGAGACACACAGAGAACTTGGTTCCTGTGGTTGATGATGGAGGTCTTCAAGCCTGAAATCCAAAGAAGCCATATATCAGTAAAAACCACAAGATTTTCTCTTACTAAGGAGAGGATCAGGCCTTCTACAGATTGGGTAAAACCCACCCACATAGTGCTTAGTCTATGGATTCACATAGCAACTTCATAGAAATACCCCGAAAAATGTGAGACCAAATATCTGAGTACTTTATGGCTCAATCAACTGACACAGGAAATTAACCAACAAAAGGGAGTGACGTTTCATTTTTTCTTTTTTGTCTTTTTGAGACAGGGTCTCTCTGTAGCCCCAGTTGTCCTGGAACTCACTATGTACACCAGGCTGGCCTCGAACTCACAAAGATCCACCTGCCTCTGCCTCAAAAGATCCCCCTCAAAATAAAGATAATAACAGCCAGTATAGCATGTATTTAAGAAAGGAGACTGGGGGCTGGAGAGATGTCTCAGCAGTTAAGAACACTGGTCGCTCTTGTAGAAGACCTGGATTCGAATCCCAACACCCACATGGCAGCTAACAACTGTCCTAACTCCAGTACCAGGGGATTCAACAGCCTCAGGTACACTTACCTACACACAGACAATACACGCATACACATAAAATAAATTTTTTTTTTTAAAAAAAAGGAGACTGGGGCTCAAGTACTTGGTTGAATTCTGGTCTTCTCATTCAACAACTAAAGAATCTTAGGTAAGTTGTTTATCCCTTCAATGCCCCAATTCCTTTCTTTTGAAAACAGATAAAGTATTGACCTTATAAATTCCCTTTGAGGATTAACTTAGTGCCTGCAAAGTTCTTAACACAATGCAGGTCCCCAGTGACTGCTATAGGAACATTAGGTATGATGGGTGTGGTGGTTGCACAGGGTAAGTCCTTCTGATGCCAGGACCCTATAAGCACTGCTAGGAAATTGATTTAGTGACCTCTGAAGCTGACCAACCCTCTTAGCAACTCAAATGTGAGACCTATCTTTGTATTACAAGAACCAACCATTGTGGTCTTGTATCATGTCCAATAGTCAAGATTATTAATGTTGACTTTATTCTCAAGATCCTGTACCCCAGGAGGAGAGTGGGTTTGACCATGGAAGTTAGATGAATACTTGCCTTCAGAAATGATACAGAATCTAGCACACCAGAAGCCAAGACTAGCCTGTCGGGTGATTTTACTGGAGAAGCAATAACTTTACAAAGAGACTGGGATTTGGTATCTTTATTGAATAAAGTCTAGGCTCCCAGATTTACATGCATTGATTTTTCTATTCAGTTTGTATCTATGTTGAATTTCTCCTTAATATCCAAATCCTTGAGCCAATCAGAAACAAGCATACTCATTTCTGTGCCTCCTACCATGCCCACACCCTTCATACATATGGCAATGTTTTTATAGATCTTAATTCTTAATTGTAGTCATTCCAAAGAGAAGATTTTTGAAGGGGAAAATGATGGATTCTGAAAAATAAAAAGATCTGCCCTTATTGCTTTGATGAAGATTTGCTACCCGTGACCCTTTAAATATTGAACTTGGACTATAAAAATATCACTTCTTATTGATCACATGGTTATTAAAGTCAGTCAAATGCTGAATTTATATGTCAAACACTTGTAATATTTCCGTAAATATTAGGGCAAAGGGAAAAGATGATAATGCCACTGTGAATCACATTAGATTTGTCCAACTTTACCTGAAAATAATAAAACTGTCAGCAAGAATTTCATTATATATGCCCAGCACTTGTCAAAAACTGTTATGCATCATTTATCTATGTATCCATGCCTGTGTATGAGCCCAGAAAACATAGACACACTTTTCAGGGAGGCCTGTGCACCTGCCCTGGGCCTCCACAGCACAGCACCCCATAGGAGCTAGGACTGCTCTGTAGCACATGGCTCAGCCCCATGTTGCAGCTTCACACAGGCACATTTGGGTTTCCTTTTTCTTAAACTCCAGCCCACTACAAGAGATGCAGACCAACTAGCTGGGTCTGGAGAAAAGTCACTAAATCAATAATTCAACAAACACCAAACAAGCATTAAAGGCGAGTCTTAAAACCCCCATCCGCTGATAGTCAAGAGTGTTTGGGGTCAGCCTGCAGAGGGGCCTGAGATCTGTTTCCCTCAAGACACCTTTCCATATACGCAAATGCTTTCCAGCCAGTCAGTAACTGAAAGGAGCCGTCCATCAACCTCAGGGGAGCCTCCCTGCATGGGGGGCTAGGGCAGGCCCATGACAGAGAAGGGGGAGGCATTTCTAATGGCATTTTGATGTACATGCAGGAAATTGATGTCGGAAGAATCATTGTGGAGTCTCAGACAGTGGAGTGCTGGGGACATTTTCAGGTGGCAGTCAGATTCTGGCTGGGTGAGCCCAGTGTATTTTCTCATGTCACAGTTGATTAGGTTCACAGGGAAGTGGAAAGAGTAAAAAATTCTCTTATTACTACAGCAGTGCCGTCTCAGCCTCTTTTCCCTTTGAATGCAACATTAGTTTTTGTCCAGAAGTCTAACTGCTTTCTACAGTTTGGGGAATTGTAAAGCAGAAACAATTTTCCCAGCCAGGCTGACCTTCACAGTAATGAGAAATGACTGGAATTTCTCTCTATTTCTCTAACATTTGGGGAGGTTGGGGAAGGGGTGGGGGATGGAGGAATATGCTTGTTTTACCTGATATTATGTTGTGGGTGTCCATTTGGCACTTGGAGCCTAATTTTTTTCCGTTCAGGAGATTACATGGACCGTTGCACCATCTGACCTGCAGCCAGACTGCACGTGCACTGAGAGTGACAGTAATGCACTTTAAACCTTCTGTTATCACAACAGAGGTGGCACTTTGCTTCAACCATTAGATGAATAAATATTTTTCTCTAGAGACTCTGCTTTCATTTGCTCTGCAGTCCTGGCTCAGGTGATGAGCACTCTGGCTGGGACGTCCCTCCTTCGTTTAGGCCACGCACCAACACTGCTGCCTTTGGCTCACCATTTACCTTCCCTTTCAAGTGGGTATGACTAAGCTAAATTCAAAACCAGATCTTCCACTCACTATCTGTGTAGTCTTGAGCAAGCTACTTAAACTCTCTGGACCTCAGTTTTTTCATCTAGAACATGGGGCTATGATATTTGCCTACTTCAGCAGACTTTTAATTTGGGGGAGGGGGGAAGAATCCCACTCAGCATGATATTGTCTGTGTGTCTTAAATGAAAATGCTTAATAAATGGCAAGCTGTTGTTGACTCAATTCTGCCCATTTAAAATATATTTTAAATTAATGATAATGTGGCTTGCATTCTCAGGCAAGGATTCACAGTTAACCCATTCACTGGTATTCAGTGTAGAAGGGTGCTGTCTGATGCTCATTTGTGGACAGCAAATGAAGAGATGTGGTTTGAGGCTTGAGCCTGAATCAATCTCTCTCTCTCTCTCTCTCTCTCTCTCTCTCTCTCTCTCTCACACACACACACACACACACACACACACAGACTGTTACAAGTGTGAAAACTAACAAATGAACAAGTGCTGGAAAAATGAGTGGTCAAGAAGGCTATTCAGAAGATATAGCAAAGACTAAGATGAGGAGATGGGCAGCAGTCTCTAGGGCTCCAGGAGGAAGTCCAGGGCTTGTCCATGGCACGGTGCTCTGCAGAGGGCTCTCCTAGCCTGGGCTCCAACCTGGGAGACATTCTCAGGCTTTTATTCAGGACAGTAGGAGATTGAGACCCAGAGTCTTGGACAAATGCTCCTGATGTCCTATCTGCCCAGGAGCAGATGGGCTCAGAGGCCTCCTCTAGTTCTAAATTGATGATCTCCTGGAGTAGGTATCCTAGGCTCCTCAAAATTATGATTGACAAAATACTAGAAACAAAAACTAGACAATACCAGAGATCAAAATGACATTAAATATATTATCAGCTATGATGGACATAGCTTTTACTATTTTTTGGTGTTATTTTATTTTAATTCCGTTTCAAGACATTTTATTGTTAATCTAGTTTAATATTTGCTTAATATATTTATGTGTATACTTAGTTAATATTTATTTAGCATGTTTAGTATATAGATATATTTAATGATGTAAATACAAGTATACATAAATGTGTATTTAATTAAATATTAAATATATAATACATGTTAAATAAATTACAATTAGTAGTTTAATTAGTATTTAATTTATACCTTTAGTATCCATGGTTTGTACATCTGCAGATTAGCCAGGCTCAGAGTATGTGGTATGTTAGTGTACATCAGGCCAACCTCAGAGTATGTAACATGTTAGTGTATCCCAGGCCAGCCTCTGCATGTGCCGTGTTACTGTCTATCAGGACAACTTCAGGATGTACCATGTTAGTGTATACCAGGCCTACAATGCATTGAGGTGTACTACATCTGAGCAGACATTTTTTTTCTTGTCCACTTGTCCCTAAGCAATATATCGTAGCAAATATTTTTCTAGCACTTACATTGTATCAGGTATCACAAGTGATCATGGTTTAAGGTGTATGGGAGGGTATCTGTGGATTAGATACAAATATTACATCATATTATATAAGGGATTCAAGGATCAGTGGATTTTGGTATCTATGGGGTTCTGGATGCAATGCGCTATAGACAGCAAAAATGACTGCACCTGTGGAGCAAGATGGCTCAGCAGGTAAAAGCGTTTGCTGAGCAAACCTGAAAATGTGGCTTCTGTCTGTGCTTCCCAGTGGAATGAGAGTATCAGTTCCACAGTGTTTTCCTCTGACCTCCATGTGGGCACTACGGCATGTGTATGCCCACACTTGAGATTTACATCATACACACACATCATATATACATAAATTTTTTAAAAAAGATGTGACTATATAATTATGTTTAAATGGTATAACAATTTAAATGAAGTATTAGGTGTCTTTATATCTTATCTATATAAAACGTATTATTTTATTAGTAAGTAAAAATGTTTTCCACGCTGAAGAGAATGACTACAGGACTCTCCCTGGGTCCACATGCTCCAGATTCAAGAGCATGTAGGCATTAGTGGCTTTTCAAGAAGGACTTCCAGACCTTCATATAGTGATCAAATATCGGGGGCCAGATTTCTTACATTCCTGCATGCATCAATCCTGAGAGAAGGAATTTGAACATAACTATTTTACAGCATGTATTCAAATACTCCTGTAAGAAATGAAGCATGACCTGGAAGTTCCCTAAGAATTAAAAGTGTATTTTGGAGAAAAACTTGGAAGAATGGTAGAAAGTTGTAAAACATAAACTAAAGCAAGCAAAGATACAAATCATATTAACTTATACAATGATCTGTCTTTAAAAAATGACCTGCCCAAAAGTCATAAAAGGCAGACATCTCTAAGAAAGTTGATTTAGGAAATGTGTGCAGAATATCTTCAGCTATCTACTTGATAGACCTGGAAAGAGGGAACCTCAGCTGTGGAATTTCCTCTAAGGGATTAGCCTGTAGGCATGTCTGTGAGGCATTTTCTTGATCGCTGAGTGATGAGGGAAGGCCCAGCCCACTGTGGGTAATGCTGCTCCTGAGCAGGTGGTACTAAGTTGTATAAGAAAGCAGGCTGAGCACAGGCAGGAAGAGCAAGCCTGTAAACAACATTCTTCCATGGTCCTGCCTTCAGGCTCCTGCTTGAGGTCCTGCCCAGACTTCCCTCGGTGTCTGTTCCTTAGAAGGATAAGATGAAACAAACCCTTTCCTCCACAAGTTGGGTTTGATCAGTGTTGTATCACAGCAATAAAAAGCAAACTAGAACAGAAATGAATTTTCCTTCTCCCTTTCCTTGGAGCCAATCTCTTCACTAAGCTCCTGCCAGAAGAATGTCACTCAAAGAATCTGTAGTCCTCAGTACTCTGTGCCACAAGTCAACAGTGGCATAGGCAAGTTATGCAGTCAATATCTTGATGGGTTCTTCTGGCATTCCATCAATGTCTTGGAAACACCACCTTTTAAAAAAAATTTATTTATTTCTAAATATTTTATTATTTTTATTTTATGTGTATGAGTGTATTGCCTGCAAGAATCGAACCCAGGTCCTCTGCAAGAGCAGTAACTGCTCTTAACTGCTGAGCCGTATCTCTAACCCCTTATTTATTTTTATTTTATGTGTATGAGTGTATTTCCTGCATGTATGTGAGTGCAACCGTGTCGTGCAATGCCACAGAGGTCAGAAGAGGGTGTTGGATTCCCCTGGAACTGGAGCTAAGGACGGTTCTTAGCCACTATGTGGGTGCTGGGAACTGAACCCAAGGACCACAACCTTTGAAGGCAATCCATCCCTTGTAATGATAATAATATGTTTCAAGAAACATTTCTGTCCTAAAAGTATCTTCAGGCAAAAACAAGACTTTGTGACTGCACAATCACATGCTTCCTCTCTCAAATTCCTTCGCTTCTCTTTGTCCACTATCTTAGATTACACTTAGTTTACAATAGTTCTTGAGGCTCCAGCACTTACTTTTCCTAGTATCCCAGATTCTTGCCTCCCCAAAATCCTTCTCAATCTGAGCTGCAGACTGAGTCACCTTCCTGACATTTTCGTGATGCATGTTGGTGACATGGAACAGTATGACATGCCGTGTTTAGCATGGACAACCATGACTCCTCAGAGTCAGAAAACAGAATTACAGAAAGTCTTAGCTGTGCCCATGTCCTGAAAATCCATCACTATTACTGAGACTTCCTTGCTTCTTCCAAAATATGAGCCCCTCCCTAGATGTTCTGAAAGTCTTCTTTATCCAACACAGTGACAATCACCAAGGCTCTGTGCTTATCATCCTTGCAACTTGAGTCTTTCAAAAAGTGGCCAAACACCTAGCGTGCTAGGACTACCAATGTGAAAATCTGTATTAAACTCTTTCTGATCATTTGAAGACAAAATGTGTCATTTTTAATAACTTATGCAAACACAGAGGTGTCTGACATTCGTATCATAACTGATATTTATGTGGTTCCTTGAGATTTTTTCCCCCTGTGGAGATTAATTAAATGTGGGAAAGGGTAGAGACAGTTCAAGGAGAATAATCTTGCAACAATCCAACTGCAAACAAATTAAGATCTTCGTTGAACCAACAGTCATGCAGAGAAGCCATGGGCAACTCTTCAAAGCCAAAGTGACAAAAATGAGTCATGGATGGGACCTTTGAGATGAGAAGAGACACTAGGCATGTGGGACCTAGGCAGTGCAGAGGAGGGGTGCTGGTGGAAAGCAGAGGAGCTCGGCCCTGAACACGCACAGATGTGCTGTGTTATCACCAGAGCACTCCTCCAAAGACACGTGTGATTTTTCCTCAGCTAGGCAAAGATAGAACTACAACAGAACACTCTGATATGGAACCCATACGCATTCAAATCTCTCATGGCATAAGGATAGCTTTTATTACACTTTGTCCTTTACACGACCCCCTGTTTTTAGACTCTTAGTTTTCTAGTCATTATTACATTTTGAAAGTTCATGTACTTAGCCAGCCCCCATCACCAAACCATGTACTGTTCCTCTTCACCCCCTGCCCACTCCATTATGGTATACAGTTATCTTCTTTTGTTGTTGATGTTTTACTTATTTGAAATGGGACCTTGGTATGTACCCTGGCTGGGCTGGAATTTGCTATGTAGACCAGGCTGGCCTTGAACTTGCCACCATCCTCCTGCCTCTGTCTCCTGAGCCCTGGGATTGCAGGTGTGCACCACCAGTCCCAATTCATCTTTCATTCCCTAAGTTTCAACCCTTTCAGTGCAGATATCAAATACATAAATGGTTTCAGAATAGTTTCTGCTTTTGCCTGATTCAATGCTCTCCAGGTGGAAAAGATCCAGTTTTCTGTGATCCTACAAAATAGTGAGCTCGATGCTATTTCCATGTGATTACTATTAGTCTTTCTCTTTTTAAATTTTTTTAAGCACAAAGAAATCCAGGGCCACCTTCTCCTCTTAGTTCTCCCCTCCTAGTCCCCGCCCTCCCTTATCACCAACACTAACTCTCCTGGTCTCAGAGAGAACTGTTCACTTGGGTCATGTGTGAGCGGATATTCCTCCTCCAAATGAAAGCCCTTGTCATTCTGAGGTAAAATGCCCTTCCAGACAGCACTGTATGACTTTCTGAAAGAGGGCATTTATAGAACCTCAAATAGATGAATCGTTTTCTTTCAAGCAGGGAAATGTATTTTGCTCTTCTTGCTTCAACTGGGATTGGGCCCATTCATTTCATTTTTTTATGCTCTCCTGTTTTATTTAGAAATGATCTATTCATCCCAACCCAATTGAAGAAATACAGATAACTCAGGAAAAAAATGGCCATATTATTCACATGAGAAGTATAGATGCTCTCACTGGATATTTTCATAGCTCCGTTTAATTTGAGCTCTATAAACCTGGCCTACAATTTTTCCTTTTATTTGTTATACTCTAAGCAGACAGTATAATCCCTAGAGAGAGACCTAGATTCTAATTGCAGCTACTCTTGTGCCCCTCAGACAAAGTGTTTAACTTCAATTTCTTCACCTGAAAATAGGATGTCTTGTAGGATTCAATGAGATAATATGTATTAAGCACCTACTTTGTCATATGCATATATAAAACCATTTCATGTATAAAATGCTATTTTTGCGGGAATCCCTGCATCTCTAGCATGGTGGGTGCATCCTATTCAGCTAGCCTGATACAAGCACACACGGTTTTATTTTCAGCCCAACACTGCTTCTAGTGTCCAGAATGAGAGATTGTTTAAGGCAACATAAAACAAGAACATTGTTAAGTGTAGGAAAGCTGGGTGCTGACAAAAAAATGCATCATCATAATTGAAATCACCTTTACCTATTTTTATTATTATATTATCATGTAACTGCTTCTGTGATAAGTATCTATACAGAAGGGAAGCCATTAAGTTGGTTAAATGCTGATTCCTGTCCTAGAAGTTGTCCCCTTGGGGGCTACTTTCACTGTAGCCTACTTTAGTAATGTCTTTGTTGAAACCGGTTTCACATCAGAACTCGAATCCTGCTTCTTGGTGCCAGGTCTGCTGGTACCCACCATTCTCTCACAGTTCCCAGAAGCACTGTATGACATGCAAGAGAAGAGAAAGGTACATGCCCCTGCATGACCTCACTTGCCAGAGAAAAATTCACCAGCATACTTCAGAGTATGATGTCACACAGGAAAACCTCTGTCGAGGGCCAGCCTCCCCAATGCTCCCAGTGTTACGTCCTTGATGAGCTCCCTGTTTCCTGTTCGCAGGCACAAGGTATGTCACCTTGAGTTGCTTCTCACTGGCCATCCAAACATACTTTTAGCAGAGTCTTTTGCCGTGGATTTTGAACACTGATTTGTGTATATAGGTGTTTCTCCTCAAGATATTTGCATGATTGCAAGGGACAAGGCCCCTGTTCCAATTGAAGCAGAAAAATGACCTAATTATTAAATAGATTCTTATAATCAGTTGATTAGATTCCTGAATTTCATTTGGTAACCCAGTTTTTATCTGTAATAAAGTTATACAACTTTTTAAGAATATATATATTTCTTAAGAATTCTTTAGAGCTAATAAATATGCAATTTCATGATGAATTATAAGAGAAACACAATTTTCACTGATGGCCAGGGTAACAACTCCCTTACTGGAAATGCCAAGGTCCAGCAATTTATTTCTTTAAACAGCTAAAAACAAAGAGACAAACAAAAAATAAACAAAAAACCCCCCAATAATATGCAAATGATTAGATCTTTGTCAAAATATCTGTGCCCTAATCCAATCAGACTTGTTTTCTGATTGAAAAAGTTACCAAAGATTAATAGCAACAAAAAAGGGAAATGATCTTATGAACAGACCCAAGGACACAGAAAAATAATACTGCCTGTCAGAATGGAAAGATGAAAAAATAAACAACTCTCAGAGGGCATAGAACCTTGGGGCCTAAAATGGGTGGGGGGCAGAAAGCATATTGTCTGTCCAGTATGAGAGAGGGCACCACCACTAGACAGACCACAAGAGAATAGATTAAGACAGGCAACTGGAATCCACACAACCCAGCAACAGGAGATAAGACTGTGTCCAGAAATTCTTTTTTTATAGTTTTTTAAATTTTTATGTGATGAGTGTATTGCTTGCATGTGTATAAGTGCACCCGTGCCATGCAATGCCCTGAAGGTCAGAAGAGGACTTTGATCCCCTGGAACTGGAGTTTCAGATGGTTGTTAGCCACCATGTGGGTGCTGGATCCTCTGCAAGAACAACCAGTGCTCTTAACTGCTGAGTCATCTCTCCAGCCCCTGTCCAGGAATTCTTGCATAGGGAAACAAGCCTGGGAAGAGAAGGGACTTTAAGACAGAACCACACTCTGTTTTGATTCTGAGAAGACTGAAGTAGGGGCAGACTAGAAGGAACAGTGCCCTTTGGGTTTGCAAAGAAAGAACTTCAGTGAGAAGGGAGTATGATCCTGACTTTGTTGCGAGAGCTTGAATGCATTCCAAACCTTGACTTACAGTGCTGACTCAGAAAGTGTAAGTATAAAGTTGTTCAGAGAGCATCAAGTTTCTCAAAGCAGACTGAGAAACCCTGCATGAAGACAAGACCAAGGTAGAGTGCCAGGCAGCTCACATGAGCTGACTGACTTTCATAATACTCTCAAGTCATCAAGAAAATTGGGCATTCCACAAAACTTAGGAAAGCATGAACATTTGATTGGCATGAAGAGATTTGAAATCTATGCACTAT
Organism: Nannospalax galili; assembly: GCF_000622305.1. Taxonomy (NCBI): domain Eukaryota; kingdom Metazoa; phylum Chordata; class Mammalia; order Rodentia; family Spalacidae; genus Nannospalax; species Nannospalax galili. The sequence goes on from NW_008332591.1 coordinate 234,974, forward strand.
AGTAAAAAATACCACCCTCCCCCCAAAGCATTCAGATTGTGTTTCCATTGTTGTTTGTTAATGGATCACCAGGAGTAAGCCCAACAGAACAGAAATCAAACCATCAATAGTGTTGCATCTGTACCTAGAGGAAGGTTTTTTTTTCTTAGGAAAGCATGAACATTTGATTGGCATGAAGAGATTTGAAATCTATGCACTATAGTAAAAAATACCACCCTCCCCCCAAAGCATTCAGATTGTGTTTCCATTGTTGTTTGTTAATGGATCACCAGGAGTAAGCCCAACAGAACAGAAATCAAACCATCAATAGTGTTGCATCTGTACCTAGAGGAAGGTTTTTTTTTAACATTTATTTATTTTTATTTTATGGTGTATGAGTGTTTGCCTGCATGTATGTAAGTGCACCATATGTGTGCAATGCTCATGGAGGCCAGAGAGGGTGTAGGATCTGGAACTGGTGTTCACTTAAGAGCACTGACTGCTCTTGCAGAGGACCTGAGTTCAATTACCAGCATCCACATGGCAGCTAACAACCATCCATAACATCAATTCCAGGGGATCCAACATTCTCTTCTGACCTCCTTGGGCATCGCACGACACGACATTTGCTCAGACACATAATTACTTAAATAATAAAAATATTTTTTTTTGTCTTTTTGAGATAGGGTCTCTCTGTAGCCCAGCTGTCCTGGAACTCACTATGTAGAGACACGGGTGCACTTACATACACGCAGGCAGTACACTCGTACATATAAAGAAAGCAAATAAAATATTTTTTAGAAAGAAAAACCTTGAAACTTCTCATCATCCAGAAATCCTGGTAATCCAGTATGATTTATGACTCTAGAGACCTCAGACAGCTGATTTTCCTTTTACCAAATGGGAACCTTAGGCTAAGCATCCCCCAACAGAAACTTTCTAAAACACTGTAATCGGTAGCTTACTCTTAGAAGACAATGTTAATTTTCTTTTATCTCCTTATTAAATCCACTCAATGGTGCAAGCTCTTCAGCACAAAGAACTATGCTGTGACCTCTTCTGCTTTCATCAATAGCACACAGAAGTCACAAGAGATACTTGTCCATGAACCGAATGCCAGTTGGATTATGAGAAGGTGTTCACAATCACAGCAAATAAGTGCTTGGGCTGTTAAGCCATTGGAAGCTAGATCGCCACTAGATCTAAGAAGACCACAGTCATTGTCAAGTGTCCTGGGAAAGCTGCACCTGGTCTAGCTTGTGAGGATTTTCTACATCTATAAGACCTGGGTAACTTGCCAGGCCTCATTTCTTCATTTGCCAATCATCTACTCTCAATCCACCACGTGACATCACATGGAAAGGAGTCTTCAGTTTTTGTAAGTTCCCTTTCACTCATTCCTGCTAGTGGAAAATGAGTCAGTTCTGCCACTACCCCCCCCCCCAACTGCTCAATTTAAATATGAGATAAGTGATTCCTCATTGGGGTCCTAAAATACCTGTAAATTAAAGATCATTCAAACATAAGAAACTCAAAGATATTTACTCTAAAGGCTAATTCAATAATCCAAAGCATTGTCCACTTAGAGGTCATGGAGAGGAGGATAAACTCAACTAGCCCCAGAGGTTCTCATTTGTCCCCCAAAGTCAGGAGAAGGAGTTTTATTGGCTATCTCAGAAAATAATGGACACTCCATCCTTAGAAATATTTACACTTGGTACAGCTCAAATGCTCCAGGGCTTGACCCAGACACCGTGGCAAAGCTGTTTCCTTTTTGAAGTAGCAATGATAGACTGATATGTTAAAATCCATGTACAGTTTTTTAAAGTCTTAACAGAATACATTGCAGCGTAAAGCATGTTCATATTGGTGATCACATCTGAAGTCTATAGAAATGTAGGGTGACAAAGGAAAAACTAAGTCAGTTAAGAGCTACAGTTGTTTTCTGATTCTATAGCAAGGTCAATCTGCTGAAAATATTGAGTAGAAATTAAAATAACAAATATCCAAATGGTTACAAATGCTTTTACAAGCCTAGGACTTACAAAGCCTGGCTTGATCCTGCCTCAGGACCTTTGCACTTCTTGTTTCTCTCTCTCTCTCTCTCTCTCTCTCTCTCTCTCTCTCTCTCTCCCTCTGTGTATGCCATATTTTTACATTACTGGCTTTCTCTCATCCTTAAACTCCCACCTTCACTGAAAGAGCCCTCCCATTCCTATAATCTAACATTCTTACTCACTGACTGGCTGTCTTCTTTCACTAGAACATAGTAGCAGGCACCCTGTCCCTTGCCTGTGTCTTGCTCCTGACTATACTTCTAGGGCCTAGAACAGTGTAGGCATGTGACAGGCATTGAGTAAATGAAAGATAAATGGATAGATTGATAGACAGGTAGATGGGTGGGTGGGTAGAGAGGGAGGGTTGATGGAGGTGTAGACAGATGGATGAGTAGATTAGTGGATGGTTGGATGTGTGGATGGATGTATGTGTGGATGGGTGGATGGGTAAATGGATGGATGGATGGGTACGTGGATGGATGGATGGATGGGTGGATGGATGGATGGATGGATGGGCCCACTTGCTTTCTCTTTTGGTTATCTTGTTTTTCTCCTTGTAGACCATATTTTAGGCATAATCTCTACCATAGCTTAGGTATAATACTGTTTACCTATGATTTCTCATAAGCACAGAAAGGAAGCAAAATATAATGGATCAAGTTGATTCCACACACATTTGGAAGGTTTGTGTTCCATAAATAAAAGTTTATAATAAATTATGTTCAAGTAGTAATTCCTACACATTTTTGAAAGTCAGAATGTGGAAGATGTTATTTGCATACATAGAATTTATACCCTGCGTACATCCAAAAAGAATCCGAGAAGGATTATGATCAAAAATATATAACATGCCTAAGCAAAGCCAATGAAACAAACACCAAAATCAATGCACAGTGAAAGGAAAATAAGACACCAAATGGCTAGACTAATGCCATACCCATGATTGCTCATTAAACTCTGGACTTCTCAAGGGTGAAGTTAAGAAACCATATGTTCAGAAAATCTCAAATCCTTGTCATAGGACAAGTAATAGTACATGAAAAATGATTCACTTTTCCCTTCTGTGTGCTTATTCATTAAACAAACTTCCATTGTTCCAGAGCACAGTGATTAGTACCCATAGTGGTACATTGAGAGACAAGGGTAAGATGTGATCTCAGCTCTTGAGTTGCTTTTAGTTCCAGAAAGTGAAAGGGGAAAACAGACATGGCTATAATTAATTTTTATTCACCATAATCAAGTAGACTTTATCCCAGAGATGCAGGGATGATTCAATATATGTAAGTCAATAAATGTAATAAATCATATAAATGGACTTAAAGACAAAATCATATGATCATTTCAATAGACACAGGAAAGGCCTTTGACAAAAGCCAATGCATTCATGATAAAAGTCCTAGAGGGAACTGGACTGCAGGGAGCATACCTCAACATAAGTTAAGGATATATGCAACAAACCCACAGCCAACATCATTCTAAATGGACAATGAAGCTGGAAGCATTCCCATTAAAATCAGGAACCAGACAGGGCTGTCCACTAAATCCACTCCTTTTCAATGTAGTGCTTGAAACTCTTGCTAGAGCAATAAGATGAGAAAAGGAAATTAAAGGGGCACTAGTTGGAAAAGAAAAGGTCAAATTACCCTTATTTTCAGGTGATATACATGAGAGAGCCAAAAATTCCACAAGAAAACTTCTGGAAATGATCAACACTTTCAGCAATGTGGCAGGTTGCAAAATCAATCTACAGTAGTCTTTCTTTTCTTTTTTCTTTTATTTATTTTTTTATTTTTATGGCACTTTTGGCTACATCTAACATTCCCCCCTCTGAAGAGGTAACCCTAAAATATTTTAAGGATTAGATACAAGCTCCCAAATACTTTAAGGATTAGATACAAGCTCCCAAATACTTTTAACATTTTTGGCCTTTAGAACAGAGTATGTTGCTAAGAGGCCCAAGGACATTTTGACTTTTAGCCAAGAAACTGGCTACTTTTCTTTGGGGTCTTTTTTACCCTAACTGCCTAGCCAGTTCCTACCTCCTATTCTTATCACACCATTCTCTGAAGAGTTTACCCAAGTTGATGATAGGGAATCGGGACACAGACCGCTCTGACTTCTTCTATACTGAACGGGGATGCAGGGTGAGGCAATTGGAGCACCCCTTCAGTGGGTCTATCTAAAAGACTCCCAAATTGCATAACTCTTATCTCTAAGAGGAAAAGAAGGTCCTTGAATCATGAATAGGCGATGTGAAGAAGTAAAGGCAAGAGTAATTAGCATTACAAGTTCTAGACAGGGAACCAGAAAAAAGTCAGAACAGGACAATTTTCAAATGTTCATATGAGAGTCCATTGGAATTTCTTGACATTAATTGACCAATATTAACTAGGATCATATGCAAATGTTTTTAGAATAACAGAAGAGGGAGGGATTTGCTGCCTAGGAACAGGACCTTTGTGGGAGGACTTTTGTGTTGACTCTGGGTTGGGAAGGAACTGACTAGGTCTGGTATTCCCGGTCACTACTCAGCAGTAGAAGAAGCATGGCAGGTTCTGGGAAGAGCAAAGTTCTTCAGCATAGTTAGAGCCTTAAGAGTTCTGTGACAATTCAGCAGTAACAAGCCTTCTTGAACAAGCCTTTGAGGGCATTTACTGGGTGCCTGAGCACTGAACTTCATAAAGATGCCCCAGACTCAGTGCCTTCCTCACTCCCCATTGAAACAGGAAGAAATTGAGGCTTAGAGAGACCAAGCACAGGGGACATAGTGGTGCCCCTTCAGTCCCCCAGTGGAGGACATGATGGTCTGGCCACCTAGAAGTGCCTCTGTGAGCAGCTCCTCCTGGCTAGCCCAAGCTGCAAAGAGCCACCTCCAAAGCTATGCCCTGTCCAGTGCAGCCCACAACCAACAACCTACTCACCTGAGGCGTTCAAGCCCAGCTCAGGCCCTTGAGCATCTTCACACTGGTGCCCCACTGCTCTTTTACAGTGTAATCTGATCTACTCTGTCACTCTACTTTGAATAAAATATTCTTGCCACTTTTAAATAAACAAATAAATAAAGCCTTGCTCAGATTGTGCTTATGAGTTGTTCTAGCTCCAAAGCTTCCCGGTGGAGTTGGCAAACATGTCAGATCTGCATCAAAACTCAAGTTCTCTTCAGCTCACTTTTTCCATCCACCTCAGGGCTCAGTCTCAAGGGCCTTTCTTCAATAATATCCTATATCCTAGAGTCTGCTTCCAGGTAAACCCACCTAGAACCCTGTCAAAGTGACAGGATGGCAAGCATCACTTAGAACCCACATGGTAGGACTCCAGAACTTAACCACTGGTCCCATTCCCAGGCCCTGACTCAAAGCAGATACAGAGCAAAGATAGGGCAAGAGCTGCATGCCTGGGGAGGCTTCACTGCCCTTGTGTGCATCCTTAGGTTAAGACCTTTCAAGGAAGAAACAAGGTGTCTTTCAGCCTTTAAGAAATGACAGATGGAGGGGTGTGTGGGTGAAAGCAGAAAGCAGCATATCTTTTTCAGTCCTGTGTTTCACTGCTCTGTGGCAGTGCTCGTTCAGAAAACTTAGTCAGCCCAGGAGGAGAGAAGAGAACTTCAGCATCCATTCTTAAGACCTCAGTCAATAGTAGTCACCATATCCCTTCTATTGTTTGAATGTCCTGTCCGTAGACTTGTTTAATCATCGAAATAAATGGGTTATGAGAGAGGTTCTTTTTAATAGATTTTCTTTTTTAGAGCAGCTTTAGGTTCACAAAAAATGAGTGAAAGGTGCAGAGCTTTCCCGGTTAGCCCTACTCCCACCCACGCACTCCCTCTCCTGTTGTCAACCTCTCCCATAAACATCCAGACCAGTCCATTTGTTCTCATTAGTGAACCCACACTGACAGGTCCTTTTCACCCACAGCCCCAGTTTACTAGGGTTCACTCTCAGTGTGATGCTCTCTGTGTTTGGGCAAATGCATAATAGCATTCATCACGACTGCATCACAGAGTTCACTGCCCTGAAAATCTGTGCTCCACTGCCTCATCCCTCCTCCTCTCCCCCTTCAAGTCGGGGCAATCACGGGATTATAGTTTTGCCTTTTCCAGAGCGCTGCAGTTGGAATCGTGAAGTGCATAAGTATAGGGATTCCTTTGTTTACCGACTAGATGTTCTGTGCACCTGTTAGAATGGCCCAGATCCAGCCAGGACAGGAACACTGAAGGCTGTTGGCAGTGTGATGTAACAGGAACTGGTAGGAATACAAAATGGTGCAGCCCATCTGGAAGGCAACTCCACAGTCTAAAAAAATTAATCCTACTCAATTAATCCTACAGCAATTGTATCTTTCATATGTACCCAGAGAAGCAGAAAACTTATATCCACATAAAAACCTGTCATTGAGGGCTGGAGAGATGGCTCAGAAGCTGAGCGCATTAACTGCTCTTTCAGAGGACCATATTCGATTCCCAGCCCCCACACAGCAGCTAACAACCATCCGTAACCCCAGTTCCAGGGGATCCAATGCCTTCTGACCTCCATAGGCATTGTATGACACAGGTACACTTACACACATGCAGGCAATGCACTCATACACATAAAATAAAAATATAAATAATTTTCCTCTGTGGGCATTGTATGACACAGGTACACTTACACACATGCAGGCAATGCACTCATACACATAAAATAAAAATAATAAATAATTTTTAAAATCTGTTCTTGAATATTTACAGCAGCTTTATCATAATTACAAAAACTTGGTAGCAACCCAAACATCCTCCAGCAAGGGGATAAGTAAATAAAATGTGGTACATTTGGAATATTCAAATGAATATTGAAATTGAATATTCACCACTGAGAAGAAATAAACTACCAAACCATGAAAAGGCACAGAGGAAATTGAATGCATATTACTAAGTGAAAGAAGCCAATCAAAATGATTTTGAAACAAAGAAAAAATTGCTGTGGAATGACTCTTGTAATGGCAGGTTGACTTCCCCAGACTCTGTCTTCTAAGAAAAAACAAAATAAGAAAGGAGAAAAAGTACTTATCTTGCTGCCAAGTTCACCATCCATCTATTCTGTTAAGTTAATGGCCAGGACACGAAGCCCAGTTTATATTTGAAATCATTTCTACTTGAATAATATATTTTATAATGTATTCTATGATTACTGTTTGAATACTAGGTGACAAAGTTCATGAGCGAGAAACACATTAAAAATGTTTAGAAAATTATAGGATTGTTTCGAAATTTTCCTAAAATGGAATGCAATTTCCACTGCCATTTCCTGTGTTTATTTACCACAATGTTATTGTTTTACTTTGGATAATTATGGACATCTCTACACCAGCTTATTGGTCACTCCTCCCCATTGTAGAGAGATGTCTATCACTGAGAAGCAGACTTATAGTTGTCCTACTGCTCCTAACAGTGGCCACAAGAAACACAAATACTGTTACTCATTTCAGAAACACACAAGCCTCTACACATTACCACCTTTCTACACATATAAGTGAAAATGAAGGATGAAGACAGCACCTCGTGATTATACCCAAACACTGCTATAGAATAAACTCATTTTCAGGAATAACTCCTCTCTTAGTTTAGCTTTGACATGCTTCCAAACAAATTTTCCAGTGATAAATTCTAAACTCTATAATTGATATTTTTGTGCTTTTTAAGAATTTATTCGGGGAGGCGGGTGTTCATCATGTGTCCATGTGCCGATCGAGGCCACAGACGGTGTTAGATCCCATGGAGCTGGAATTGCAGGCTTTTGTGAACTACTCCACAGGGGTGCTGCAAACCCAACTCAGGTCCTCTGGAAGAACAGTGAGCCTTCTTAACTGCTCCAGCCACCCTCCAAAAAAACTGACTTTTTTTAAAAATCAGGATTTTCATTGTAAGATTTATTTACAGTGGTTCTTTTGTGTTAAAGAAATATTTTTTTTCAAAACTTTCGTTATAGCCAAACTAAACTCTTTATGTAACTTTTCTTCTTTCAATTGTGAAATAAAGAAATTAATCTGTAAATGAGAACAAATTTATCCACCAATATTCCTAGGGTTTAAAAAAAGTAATGCCCATAGAGACTAAAGAAAATAGACGTCAAATGTAAATTTGCTTCTTAATACAAACAAATTTAACTGCAGTGTTCTTTATATATGACATATATGCTTCTTGGTTTTATTTATCAACAAATAGCACTTTTTTAAATTGACAAAAACAAAATGTTAGTAGTTGTTTAGCAATTATCCTATAAGCCACATAAGCATAGAAAAGAGCAAAGAGTCATCAGCCACAGATAGAATTAAAAACCTATATTCTTAGAAGTAGACACACATGCCTACATAGGCATAGGCACTCTTGTAGCCTACAACTGAGAACCATCATCCAAGTTTTTCTCCCTATGAGTTTCTTCTCTGACGCATGTACTTGCCTTCCATCACCTTCTTCGTGGGATGGAAAAGGTACTACAGGTAGTGATAGTAGGACATAGTGATACACTATTAGGCTCGTGTATTGGTTCTATTTCACTTAATGGTAATGCAAAATACTACCACCATTGTGTAATGGAAAACAGGTGTGTTTAGAAATGTCCAAAGCTCATGTGTTTCCATGAAATCGATAGATATCATCTTGACAAGTTTGCATGGACATTAACTAAAGCATCAAAAGGAATGTTTTCCAGATGTGTGTAGTTCATGGATCACCTAGATTTGAAGATAAAGTCCTTCATCTAAATGTAGTTGAGACAAGCCAAGGTGGGTAACAAGCATATTCCATTAATGCATTTGTTAAATCTATGGATAACAAAGTGGTGTTTCACCCAGCTCTTCCCAGGGTGCAGTACTCAGCATAGGACACCATTCTGAAGGGTTTTAAGGTGTGGCATTGCATGTAAATGGGGTACTAAGATCAAATAATGTTGGGAAATGTAGCTACACAAAGAAGCTTTAACCTGATGAGATCATTATAAATCACCAGGAGGCGCTGTATCATGTAGCATTTGTCAGACCTATTTGATTTTTAAACCTTTACTCCAGAGTAAATCCTGGTTCCACAGTCCCAAAACACACACTTTGGGAATTATTGTGTTTTTCAAGCATTCTGCCTCAATATCATTGTTTGCTAGAAATACATTGCTCTAAAGACATTATAAACTTCCATTTTATTTTGATAAATTCTTAAAACGTATTTCTTCCTATTCTTTGGTTTTTGTTTTTTTTTTTTTCTTAATAACTCATTTGACTAACTTGGACAATTTACCCAAGTTCTTTAAATCAAAATCTTAAAAAAGCAAATATTTAACATTTTCATATTCCATTTCTACATTTTGTTTTAATGATGTTTTTCATAAAATGATTATTTGATCACTTCCTGAGGTTGCATTCTCTCTCTCTCTCTCTCTCTCTCTCTCTCTCTCTCTCTCTCTCTCTCTCTCTCTCCCTCCCCACCTCAGTGTTTCACTGAGTCATGTCATTTTTCTTCTTATTCCTCCATGAACTTTAACTGAAAAACACAGGAGCTCTCACTTTTTAAAAAGTGGTACACAAAACAGGAATTAAATTGAAAATTGAAATAAAATATTAAGGCTTTCTACCACCAAAGAACACTAATATGTCCTCTCCCAAACCCCAAATATTCTGAAATGAGAACTAAAGTTATACAAGTCCATCCGCCCACAGCAGCTCTAACTGTCCAGGTTTCTTGGCGATACAGCGCCCTTTGCCCCTCCTGCAGCTGTGTTTCCTCCTATAGACAAAATGAGATGCTCCAGTCCCAGCTAGTCCTTGTTGGAGTCTGAAAGTCTTTGGCTGATTTGGAATTGTTTATCTTTTCACATCAAATAATTTGTATTTTGTTAAAAATCTATTGTAGATTTAAAATTCTATTGCTGTTCCCTGTGCTACAGCATTGTGATAGTTTGATCCACTGAAAACATCTAGCCCCAATCTCAGCCCCAGGGGTAAGGGGGTCACACACCTACTGTTGCTGACCATGGGCTGCTGGAAGCTACCACAGAAGTCAATGAACTGCTTATGGTGTTAGAAACTTACCATAAGCCTGTCTCACTAAATACTTACCTTCAGCAGATCAAGGAAATTAGATTCTGTGGTTCACACCTATACACCCAGCATTTGAGAGGCAGAGGCAGGTGGATCTCTATGAGATCAAAGCTGACCTGGTCTACATAGCAAGTTCCAGGCAGCTGGGGCTACAGTGAGACCCTGTTTAAAAAATAAAAATAAATAAATTTTTTTAAAGTTGGGAGACAGAGAGAATTACATTCATTTAACTCTTATAAAACAAAAAATTATAAACTGTTCCCAATTTTATTACATGTTAGCATCATCGTTGTCAAATTTTGGATCTTGAATGTCCCCAAAGCCCCGTGTGTTGAGGGCTCGGTCCCCAGGCTGCAGTGCTATTGGGCCTTCAGGAGACAAAGTCTAGTGAAAACTTAGGTTCCAGAAGACATGTGTCTGAAAGAGCTTTTGCTTCCCAGCTAGCCTGAGGTGACCAGCCTCCTCCACCACAAGCACTCACCTGATGGGCTGTGCCACCATAGCCCCAAATTAACCAGGCCAGGTGACCCTCTACCAAAACTTCTACAACTGTAAGCCAAAATAAACTTTCTTGGTATAGGGAGGAGCAGAACGGTGGTGGGGAGGCTGCTGAAAATGTGCATTTTGAAGTTTCCCCTGTGGTGCTGATGTGGCGAGTCCCAGAACTACACCAGGAGCCACAGCTAGAAAACCCTTTCTTCTATACCTACCCCAGAAAGCTGAGCCCTCTTGGACCTGTCTTCTACCCAAAGTCCTGCAGAATTCTGGGGGAAGCAGAAATCTGGCTTTCCCCAGTGCCCAGAGCAGCATAAGGGATGGTGCGCCTCATGTGCACCTGGATTTTCAGCAGGGATCTAAAAACTGCTGTGGTTTCAGTGCCCACAGTGTCGGACTTGAGAAGCCCCGGCATAGCTCAGTCTCCTTTAAAGACAGGGTAGGGCAGGGTGGAACAGCCAGGGAGCTGCTGACTCAGAACCCAGAGCCCAGACTCTCGGAGATTTTGCAGTCCCTCCAACACTCCTCGCTGAGCAATTACCTAGTCTAGTCAGCATGCCTATAGGTGCACAGTCATTTCTGAGCCTTGGTCAGTACTTGGAAACATTTTTTGAATGTTTATCTTCATCGATTGGGAAGATTGCTTTCTTCAATCTCTGACTAGCCTCTCTCTTCTCCCTAAATGTGGAAAAGTCTGACACGGGCCTTGCTTTTGCTCTTGGTAAGATTAAGCTTTATGCTTTTTAACCTATGTTCAGCTTTATTAATGGGAACTTCCCAAACAATCTATACAACAACATTTTATATTTTCTTGGCTTACGGCTCCTACAGAGAATGGTTCTTATTGTTAGCTTAATGTTTTCAGAACAACCTATAACCAATATATTTTGTGAGCACAGGAGGATTTTATTTACCTTTGAGCATTTTGGTCATGGTTTTTCTTTCTTTTTTTTTTCTTTTCCTTTCATGTACTTATCTTCCGATTCTGCAGAGCCGTATTTTCTCTAATAACTTGGACCACATGTTTTCTCAAATGAGGGGGATCTTTTGCAGCACATTCGAGGTAGCTACTACCATGATCTTCAGTCACTTCTGTGTCCTCTACCAGGGGACCTCATATTCTGTGAAGTGAAGGGATGCTCAGTGAAGGGATGCAACTCAAGGTTGCATACAGATACCCACTTCAGAGGGATATGACATAAGCAAAAATGGTATTTTCTTCTCTGTGAACTCTAAATATCATATCACATTCTTGTTGTGCATACAAGAAATATGTTGCTCTAAGGGTCCATGGTGAATAACAACAAATGGGTTCATTTTTGCTGGTCCTTGGAATGAAAATAAATGACCCAAATATGGTATAGTTTTATGAGACTATCATATCCTCTGACTCTGTAGCAGCTGTTCAGTTAGTAAATTTTATGAGGCAAGCAAGCCATTATGCATAATAATAAAATTCCGAAACAGATTGAACAAGGGTCTCCATTTTCCCACAGGTTGGTAAAAACCAAGACGTCGTGTAACACTTACTACAAGCACTTTACAATGACGTGATTACTGAGATTGGAAAGAAAAAGTGGCATCTATTTTGCACTTTGCTAGTGATTAGTTGAATTGGTTGGACTTATGAAGAAGTTCTTGAGTTTCACCGGCAAAACTAGAATCGATAGAAAACATACACATTTGGCCCAGCATGGTGGCACACACCTTTAATCCCAGCACTCAGGAATCAGTGGTAGGCAGAGATCTGTGAGTTCAAGACCACCCTGGTCTACATAGTGAGTTCCAGGCCAGCTGGGGCGACAGGAAGACACTGTCTCAAAAAGACCAAAACTACAAAAGGAAAGAAAGAAAATATACACATTCAAGAAAAAAATAACCCCAAAGTGAATAAAAGACTTTCATCTGTTGGGAGGCAGATTCTGAGAGACATATCTCTTATTATAAACTACTACTTTCCCTCTAATGAATTGAAAAAATTAAAATTTATAAAATTACACCTTGTTTTTTTTCAGATTTGTCTTGAATTTTGTTTTTGATAAAAATAGATGGATCCCCACCCTGAGCTATTAGTAAATCAGTTGGCATGAAGGAGTGTGATCATAATACTGAGTTCTTGGTACTTTGACAGCTGTACGGCCAAATGCTGACTTTCACACTGTCATGTCCTGGTGCATGTGGATTCAGTAATAATCTGCACACCTTGGTTTTAATACATGGACGCAGGCATAGAGTGGTCCTTCATAATCCATCATTGTGATTTTTTATAACCTAGATCATTTCTGTATTTTGAAAGATGACAATTTTGTTTTTATTACTGAAGATGTAAGTATTAATTTTTGGACAGTCAGTAGCTTAAATTTTCCTTCATATAAAATATAAATGAGAGCATTTTATGACTTGAGAAAGGCCAATTAGTGGCTTCCCATGCTCCAATGCTGTTCATACATTTCTGTGATGCTACAACTGGAGAGGAGCGCTTAGCGGCTTTCATAGCAACCACTCTCAGGAGAATCACTCAGGAGGCTCCACTGCACAAACACCAGTGCACCATTCACATGTGTGTTTCTGGATTTATGTTTCTTCTCTTTGTTCTCTGCCCTTTAATCCAGCTGAGAAGTTCATTAGCTCCATATCCTCCCCAACTGTGCTCTGGACACTGAGGGGGCTTTCTGATACCATAATTCTGCATTTATTCTTTCCTTTCCTGTAATTACCTATCTTCTCCCATCTGATCAGTCAGTCTGCAGTATATGCAGGATTAAGCTCCTATGGAGTCCACTTCTCTGACAGCCCCTATTCGCTACTGACTGTTCTAGCTTGCCTTCGATTGCTGTGACAAAACACTCTGACCAATACCAACTTGGGGAAGAAAGGGTTTATTTGACTTACGTCTCCCAGGTCACAGTTCATCTGGGAGCCCAAGGTAGGAACTCTGGGCAGGAACCTGGAGGCAGGAGCTGAAGCACAGGCCTTAGAGGAATGTTGCTTACTGGCTTGCTCCCTGGACCCTGCTCAACCTGCTTTCTTATACAATACAAGATTACCTGCCCAGGAGTGGCACCATCCACGGTGGGCTGGGCCCTCGCACATCACTCAACAATCAAGAAAATGCCCCACAGACATGGCCACAGGCCACTCCAATGGCAGAAATTCCCACTTGAGGTTCCATCAACCCAGGTGTGTCGAGCTGACAACTAAAGCTGTCCAGCACACTGACCTATCTAGTTCCCGGATATTTACATGATTCACCGAGTATACCTCTCTTGCGGCCTGTACACATCGACTGTTACCCTAGAATCTCTTTTTGGGCCAGGGGAAAGAGACCATACCACCACAATTGACATATTGGTGACGTTAAGTGTTTGCTGAATGAATGAATGAATGGTAAAATAAACTGTCTTTGGATGGGAAAATTCCCCCTCATCATAAAGGACAAACTTCTCCCTCTATCATTGCTCCTCACAGTTCCCCTTTGCCTTTATTCTGACCCATCCCTACCCAGAACAAGTTAGTCTCCAAAATGATCATTCCAAAGCCTACATCTGATCACATTCCTCTACTCAAACCTATGAAGAAAAGGGCAAGCCCATCAATTCATACACTGAGTCCACCCTCTACAAGTTCACACCTAGCCACACTATCTGCTGTCTTCTACCACTTCATGTTCCCCCAAATATCAAAAGTTCCACACTAATGGGCACACACACACACACACACACACACACACACACACACACACAATCCTGTTTCTCACGCCCATATCTTTGCTTACGGTACTCCCAAGGCTGAGAAGCTTTTTTCTTTTCAATTATTCCCTGCCAATCAACTCCTAGTCATCCTTAAACACTGAGTTCCAGGGGTTGGACAAAGAGCTCAGTGGTTAAGAGTGCTCATTGCTCTTACAGAAAATCTGGGGTCCATTCCTAGCACCCACATCAGGTGGTTCATAATTACTATAACTCCAGTTCCAAGGGATCCACCTCCCTCTAACCTCCATGGGTATCTGTATGCATGTGGTGCACACTAACACACATACAGATAAATAAGAATAAATCTTTTTTTAAAGACTCAGCTCCAGAGAAGTCCACCCCACCCTCAAAAGTCTCCCATTTTCCAAGGTCTGGGAAGAGCCCCTTGTCTGGGTTTTCCTTTTCTTATAACACAGGCTGCGTCAGAAGGATGTCTAGCCTGAAAGGGCCTTTAAGCAAGATGCTCTTGTCTCATTCACCTCTGTATCCATGGGTCCTGATGCAGAGCCTGCACCATGGTCACAGGGGAGCATCTAGTGAATGAAATTTTCCTGCAGCTTCAGAAAGGTAGAAACCATCCCTTGGCTTCCTCTAGGTCCTGCTCTCTTTCTTGTCTTTTCTGTGCCCTCTGCAGCACCTGTATTCCTATGTAGGGACTCAACAAGTGTTAGGAACTAACAAGCATATTAGGCATGAGCGAATAAAGAATGCATTAAACCTTTCCATAGCTGGAGACTGGAACAATACCAGCTACTGTACCATGGTGACAACTTACTCTTTAAAGAGTATTGCCTTTTTTTCTTTCATCACAGGAGTGTCCCAAATCACTTGCTTAAAGTGAATGATAGAATAAAAAATACAGGAAGAGTAATTCTGAAATATCAACAAATTCACCTAACTAATGTGCCATGACAATAGGCAATTGGTAAGAGCAGCACTATTGCACGTAAGTAAGAAAATAGCATGAAACTCCATAAAAAGATAGAGTTTTCAGGTTATTAAATGGAGGGCCAGACAGAAAAGGAAATGAGATGTGTAGGTTTGTAGTGATACAGTATTTATCTACATATAACTTGGATAAAATCTGATTTAGACTTGGTGTGTTTCCATAATGATGACCTCTCTACTTCAAAATCAAATCAGTGTATTGTGTTAGGATGAAGGCTAGTTTCTTGCCTCAGCTCTGGGCTTAACTATTTTATTAGTAATTTTAAAAATAAGAGAGACATGGAGAACTTTCTAATAGCTTGCCACCAAATTACAGTGTGCCATACAGACTTATTTCCTTCCTTTCTATCTAGGGTTCCTGAGCTCCCTCAGTGCAGCCAGAGCTCATTGATTGTCCTCTATAACTTGAACTCAGACCCCCTGCAGCACCTACCTCTCTCCCCAGTGTAACTCTGAAACACTTGCTAGCGTATCCATGTGTGCTCAGGGACAGCCTCCTCTGTCTATCTGCAACGATGCCTGGCTTTAGTAAAGTAATCTAAGTGGAGCTTCACTTTCATTAAGCCATGAAGCATTTATATAACCTAGTAGCTTGATGCCACAGTGAGGCTGGGCAAGGGGGAAATGGCTATGCTCACTGATGTCATGTTCTCAGCTAGCCTCCCAGCTGCACTGCTCATGCCCAGGGACACAGAAAGTCCACCCCTATCTGGGAAAAGCAGCCCCTCCAGCCTGTTCCCACGCCACTGTCTACATGGGGTTCCATGCCAGGTCACAAGGTTGGTAGGATGGCTGTATAGCCTATATCTCAAGTACCACACCCCAATGATGAAAAACCAAAGGTATCACTCACTGCCATCTTAACCTTCGGCTCATGCACAACTTACTGACAGGGATACATTCTCAGAAATGTGTCATTGGGCCATTTCATCATTCACTATGAGAACATTACAGAGTGAACCTAGATGGCATAGGTCAGTCACCAGCTGTGCCTTCTTGCTGCAATCAAGAGAGGCAGTCAACAGGTGCAGGAGGCTGCCGCCTGCCATAGCACAGCTGTTTTACAGTTAACTTTTTGCATAATTAAGAATACCTTTTAAAACAGCGATAAAAAGTATAGTCTAGTAAATGTATAAATTGTAGCATAGTCAGTTGTCATCATTATAAAGTATTATATTCTGTACAAAACTGTGCTATACTTTTTGTGATTGGTAGGTTTGTTTATATCAGCATCACCACAAGACATAAGTAATGTATGCACTATGACAATATGACAATTACAGTGTCACCTCCTTCTTATGCAGCCCATCATTGACCGAAGCATCATTATGAAACACATTGTGAGCACCACTGTGATCTCAAACGAGTGATTAAGCCCTCTGCCTAACCCTGTCTCCACCCATTTTCAGGCATGCAGTCTCTAAGGATGGCAGGGGACTTTTGGTCCAAGATGTTCAAAGAAACACTCTGTCTTCATCTTTGCATGCCACCATTGCTTGAATTTTCCATCCTGGAGTATTCCCAACTATTGTCAGAAAGACCATTCAGGGCCACTGTAGCCTTGCGGGGATCTGCCTGCACAGATGCATATATCGATAGCAATTCACCTGATGAACTGGCACCTAGGGGATTACACAGAAGATTTTGGACTGATTGTCACCCCACATCCAAAACCCAGATCAACTGGTGAAGTGTGATATGAGAGATTGTAAAGTGTGCATTTTATAAAACAGAAATGTAGATAAGTTTACATCCAAAAAATGTTTGCTTTTCTTCTGTAAATATTGAAGTAATGAACTCCTACAAATGCCTCAAGTCTGAGACAGATGCTTTTTACTCACTCTTTCACATAGTGATTCAACCAACATTCCTCATGGGCCTCCTGAGTGCTAGCACGGACCCAGGAACTAAAGGTACAACAGTGAACCAAAATGTACAGTCTAGAGAGAAGAAGAAAAAGAATAAACAAATAATAAAATACCAGACTTTAATAAGTGCTGTGAAGTGAGGAGGGTGTATTGGGTACTTTTCTCACTGCTGTGGAAAAATGCCTGAGAAAAAGCAACCTAAGGAAGAGGGGCTAGGGTTTACTCCAGCTCCCAGTTGGAGGGTGCAGTCCCTTATGGTGGAAAAGGCATCACAGCAGGAGCTTGAGAAAGCTGGTCGCATCGCATCGAGTCTGCAGTCTGGAAACAGAGATGAATGCTTGTGCTCAGCTGTCTTTTGCCTTTGCTTTCTCATTCAATCCCGGATAACAGCCCATGGGGTGATGCCACCCACACTCAGGATAGGCCTTCTCTCCTCACTTAAACTTTTCTGGAAATGCCCTCACAGAATTTCCCAAGAGTGTGCTTCCATGGTGATTCTAGATCAGCCAAGTTGCCAGGGAAGATTAGCATTCACAATAGGAATTATTAAAACTGTTATGGAAAAATACAACCACATATGAGTTGAACTGGTCTATGAATCATGTCAGTTTGTCACTCAGCTTCTCCTACAATCAACCCAAGACCTGTCCTCCTGTCCTGTACCTCACTGCCCTCCCATTGTGGATTCTTTTTCAACAAATACTGGACATCATTTTATTTCCTTATAATGGTTCTGGCATGAATCTCTATGGAAAGGAGGTGGTTTCTGGATAACATAATCAAGGAAAGTATGCCTAAGGAGGTGCTCTAGGAGAATGAGATGTGTGAAAGGCAAAGAGATTACAAAAGTCTAAAGAACAAACGCAAACCCTTCAGATGGTTTAGAACACGCAAAATGGCCAAAGCAAATTCCCTGGATGTTGTAAAAGGGGTGAAAGGGATTCAATCCTAAAGCACCTGTTTTCTTATAAAAGATAAATGGGTAAAATTATTATAGTAAAATTTACAAGGGTTATGTTGTGTGCCAAGAACTATATGCCAGGGGATTATTCTAGTATTTTGCATGCATTGACTCATATAGATGGATAATTTTGTTCTGTTGTTTTATATATTTGTGGTGCTAAGGTTTGAGCCCAGGATATGCTCTACCACTAGACTGGAGGGTACATACTGAGTTATGCATCTTTTTTACAATTTATGAACTCATTACCATTATTCTCATTTTAATAAAATTAGAGAAACTGGGACGCAGATAAAAAAAACAGGCACCTAAGCGCAATCTCAGAATTCAGTTCTAGAATTCAAGCTCCCTGTGCTGTTTCCACTTTCAAGGCAGAGCCACTCATTAACTGTCCATCATATTTCTGCGCAACTCAGGGCAGGTACAGGTGTGTAGACTCACAGCTGTTCTGTCCACGTCTCTTGGGATCCACCCATCTTCTCTTGCTGATTCCAGCTCCAGAATGCTACCCCTCTAGGGGTGGAGATTATTGGTTGGATGACTTACTCTTTCTTGCTTTTCTTCCTTTCCTACCAAATATTGCCCACCATTTGAATATAAGCCCCATGAGATAGGGAACAGATCAGTCTGCCATTCAATATTTCCTCTCCCATAGTGTTCTAAACATATTGTATACTAAATAAGTGACTGCAGAATGGAGAAGTTAATAAGTGAGAGGATGTATTGTTTGCACTGTGGCAAACAATGTTAACGTTTAAAGAGACAGCTGTTTATCTACTTATATTTCTGACCTGTAATGTATGCATTTTCCCCATACCAAGCAATTCTCCAATTCTCTGTGGATACCAGCAGTGAACCCTACTGTTTAATTAAATTATGAGGCTAACTATCTGGAGTTAGTGCAGATCCCACAAGTGAAAGGCTTAGCCCCACAAGACCACACACACACACACACACACACACACACACACACACACTCTTCATATAGTAGTTGTTAAGTAGTGAGTCCACATGTTATCCATGCTTCTGTCCAAGTTGGCTACAAATCAGGGATTCCCAACACTTCTTCACAGAACACAGGGAAATGTGTCCACTGGTTTACTATGAAGGATATTATGAAGGATACGAATGGACAGTTAGATGAACGGATGCACAGGGCAAGGTCCAGAGGGTCCTGAGTGCAGGAGCTTCTCTTTTTATGCAGTTTGGGACACAGCACTCTCCTAGCCCATAGAAATCCTCTTAAAACCCATGATGTAGGCATGATTAAACTTTTTGCCACTGGTGAGTAGCTCAATTCTCAGGTCCTGATCAGCCCCTGCGTGGGTGAACAACCCTATAATTGCATACCTCAATGATTCCTCTAGGAACTAGCCTCCAGTCTTCAGAGCCACCTCATTAGAATAACCTCAGGTGAAGTAGAAAGAGAGCTTTTAAGTAACACCAGCTGCTCTTTTATCCCTCGTACTCAGAAATTCCAAGGGTTAGGAGCTCTATGCCAATTAAAGGGGGCAAGAACCAAATGTGCATTTGTTATTATGTCACAAAAATCACAATGTCCTCCTGAAGATCCCTTGGATTCCAGTTTTCAAGAGCTCCCCCAAGCCTTTTTCTGGGATTTCAACAACCAACACTTTCCAAGGGCTTTCTCAGGCTCCAGAATCCATTTTACCTTAAAAGTGAAGGGTCAAGCCTGGGGTGTGCCAATCTTCATCTACACACCAGGTGCTGTGAACCCATGACTGTCAGGTGTGAAGGATGAAAGCCTAGCTTCCTCATCTTGGGGTAGGGCATCTTAGTCCCAACTCATACTGCAGAACCCCTGCAGAATCAGAATTCTGTTCTTCCTGTCCTATTTCTAGAGACCCCAACAAAATAATTACATTATTTTAAAAATTCCCATTACGCAGTTTGGCTGTGTATTAGAGCAATAATAACAAGTTATTGTACTAACTATTTGCCATTAAAATCAGTTCCAGAATTACAAAGAAATTGACATGATTTTATGTTGATGAATCAAAGTATTTCAGGATGTTCTGGTGCCTCGGAGCACTGGGCCCCAGAGACATTATAGCAAAGGTCATTTGAGACCTTTGGTTATTTGGTAGAATGTTGAACAGCCAGCATCTAGCAGTCCATTCTCTGCAGGACTGTGAAGTCAGAGAACCAGGACTCGGCTCAGTATTAAAATGCTTAAAATTGAGTTCCAGCTGTTCTGAGGGTTTCTTGCACAATAATAATCATAAGACCAGGATAAAGCCTAGTGGCATGAAAGACACATGAAGTAGATCACTGGGTGGAATATGGTCACCCATCTAATGTCTGCCTTCTGGTATCTCCTTCACAATTTAAAAGAAGACTTGGGGGCAAGTAATAAGAATACTGATTTGGCTAAAATTCCTAGAGACCCAAGAGACCTGCTTCTTTCACAGAGAGAGTTGTAGTGAAACTCAAGGTCTTGATGTACATAAATGAGCAAAAAGTATCATATCTGCCCAGCTAAACAGCCACTCAGAGTCATTTTGGATCATAAATGAGAAATTGTGATAAGTGTATTTCTCAATGTCTTCATTTAAAATGAAATGGTACCACAGTTCCAGAGCTCTCAGTTGAAGTCAGTAGCAGAAAGAGCTGTTCCCAAATCCATACTCTATGAAATCCACACAGCTTGTCAGGAGAATGATAGAATGGTAGATCACAGGCAATCAGGAACCAGAGGAAGGTTCTGAACCTGCTGTATCCCAAGAGTCCTCTTGGTATGAAGGCATGAATATCAAATAAAGTGTCAAAAACTGCCTCACCATGCTGCCATATTTTATGAGTTTTATATTAATACAATAATATAATAAACACATTTTCTTTAGAAATTTTATGACTACTGATGTCCAGAGTCAAAAAACAAGAATTTATTTTTACCAAAATACAGGATATATGTCTCTCAGAAGACTTGCTCTACCATGTGGTGGCATCTGTCATGGTGACATCTGTAGCCTATCACATATATGATGCCATGGAAAGGCTGCTCCTTGGGAAGACTTTATTAACTTTTCCCCATCACCACAGAAAGTAAAGAGATACACAATGCAAATAGATGTTGAATATGAACTTATTCTCATGAGATGAACCCCCAATAACCATATTGATATCTGAACACAGAAATCATTGCAGGAGGGCAGAGGAGATATCCTCTGATTGCAGTCATGTCCACTGCAGGTGGACGCAGGAAGACAGAGTTCAAGGTGATCTCTGGCTATGCAGAGCATTTGAGGCCAGACTGGGTTACATGAGACCCTGTCTTGAAAAAGAGACAAACAGAGACAGAGAGAGAAACAGAGAGAGACAGAGGGGGATAGAGATGCATGCATACAGAGAGAAAATCATTGCAAATCCTAAAGGCTATTTTTTTTCTCAAATCTTTTTATTGCATGCCTTCACTATCTAATTAACAGCTGTAAGATAAACTACTTCACAATGTTTTGACATGAAGCAGGGATTAAATTGCAAAATGAATGCTCTTATGAGAGTTAACAAGTGTTATAAACTGAGTCTAAGGATATGCACTATAAAGAAAGTCTTATCTTCTCTTACTACTCTGTCGCCTACTGTTCTAGTTTGCTTTCTGTTGCTGTGGTAAAATATTGACCAAGGGGCTGGAGAGATGGCTCAGCAGTTAAGAACACTTGCTGTTCTTCCAGAGGACCCAGGTTCAATTCTCAGCACCCACATAGCAGCTAATAACCATCCCTAATTTCAGCTCCAGGGGATCTGACACCCTCTTCTGGTCTCTGTGGGCACTGCATGCATGTGGTGCACTTACATACATGCAGGTGAAACACTCGTACACATAAAATAAAAATAATAAAATATTTTTTAAGAAACACAGATCAAAAGCAACTTGGAAAGGAAAAAAAAGGTTTATTTCATCTTACAAGTAATAGTTCATCATTGAGGGAAATCAGGGTAAGAGCTCAAGGTTTCAGAAACCTAAAATCAGGAACTGAAGCAGAAACCATGGAGGGACATTGCTTTACTGGTTTGCTTTTCCATATTTTGCTCAGCTACTTTTCTAACACAGCCCAGACCCACATGCCCAGGGATGGCACTACACACAGTGGGCTGGGCTCTCCTACATCAACCAGCAATCAAGAAAATGCCCCACAGACAAGCCTACAAGCCAATCTGATAGAGATAATTCCTCAGTAGAGGTTCCCTCTTCCCAAGTGCCTCTAGTTTGTGTCAAGTTGACAAAAACTTACCAGCACACCTACCAATCCTAGAATCAGAAGCAAAGTACTGCTTTCTCTACAAATGCACAAGAAAGACTCAAGACAAGCAGGTGATACCTTGTTTTAAACATTTATTGTTTCATGTGCCTTCTACTCACAAATCACAGAACTTACCTCACCTAGTCACCATGTCAGTTGGCTGGTACGTTCCCTCAGGCTGACCTTTAAAACTAACAAAGTCAGACATGGTGGCACATGCCTATAGCCACAGCACTCAGGAGACTACAGCAGAATGATCTGGAGTTCTGGGCCATCCTGGGTTACAGGGAAAGACTCTGTCTCCCCACAAAAAAAGATCTAAAATAAAATTTATGTAACAATGTAATAATTATCTTTGTTCATATTATTTGCAAGGTAGACTTTTCCATGTTCGGTGTGCACTGTATTAGCAAGCATTTGTTAAGAGCATGAGATATGGAAGGTCTGAGTCTACAGCTCTCATCTCTGTTCCCTCATTTAATTCTCATCAGACTCTTACAAATGTTATCATTTCCACACCCATTCTATCTAGGAGAAAATGAGGTCCTGGTTTCTTACAGTTATTGTAGCAGTCCTGTTTCACAACTGGACACTCTCCCGTTGGGAGGAGGAAGGTGAGGTTTGGTGCCTTGCTTTGTTATTGTATTGTGTAAAAGCCTAGAAAGGGGGAAGCTGTCTTAGGAAATCAGTATTTCTATGAGTGGATTTTTAGACCAGCTGTGGATTCCAGAGTTACAGCTGATGTATTCAGGACATAACATAAGAATGTCATCTGCTGCAAATCCTTACTGTGAGAGCCTCCACCTTTACAAACAAGCACACACTAGAATCACCATGCCTTGAGCTGATCTGTTGAAAACATACCTTGCAATACAGTCAGACTTCATCTGGGCTGTCTTTAGATGGTTAGATATATTGGAATGAAAGATATGAAGGCATAAACTTAGCAGCAACTACAAAATGCCCAGTCATCCCTGGAACATTACCATGCTCATTATGTGCATTTATTGTGCATGTGCTCACAGCTGTCCAAATCTACCCTGAGTCTTCAATCAAGAAGAAATAGTGATAGGAACACTGCTAATATGACATGACTGGGGACAATACAAAGTGGCATGGCCTAAGGTGATGAAGAAAACACTTATGGCTTCCTGGCCATCCCTTCCCCCTCCCTGCCACTTACCTTAATGTGCATTATTACATCCCTCCCCAGGCAGGCACAGGCAGAAGAGCCAAGAAGTATTCATGAAGCTGCATTCACCAATACTGCCCAGGTCACCTGAAGCATTGTCAGTTACACACTGCCTCCTACCCACTGTCTTATGGGCTTTACTCAGTGTTGCTCTTCTAGTTCTAGAGTCAGGGCCAGCCAGACATCTCCTAGAGCCAGGCACCATTCACAAAGACAAAAGAGTAAGCTAGCTGGACAGAAAATAAGAGAGCCATCCAGGGCTATGGGAATAGCTCAATGGAAAAGCGCTTGTCTCACACACACAATGCCCTGGGTTTGGTGCTGCAAAGCAGAACAGAACAAGGGAGTCATCCAAGTTGGCATTTTCTCCGTTAAGATGGAAAGGCAATACATACATAGACACAGAAACAGACACACAAACACATAGACACACACACACACACACACACACACGATGTTAAAGACAGCAAATGAAGAACAAATGATATTTCAGCCTATTCCACGTAGCACCAGGATACAAAGGAAATAAACAAAA
>NW_008332591.1:259926-261314 GCF_000622305.1 Nannospalax galili
TCCTTTAAAAAAAAATAGTCATTTTTTCTTTAGGAGAGAGATAAAGACAAAAGACATAAAGTAATGAGTTTAAAGTGAATTTTTAAAGATTTTTAAAAATGTTTATGTGTATGAGAGTTTTGCCTGGGTATATGAAAGTCAACCACATGTGTGCAATGTCCACAGAGGCCAAAAGAGGGTGTTTGATTCCCTGGAACTGGAATCACAGACAGTTGTGAGTCACCATGTGGGTATTGGGAACTGAATCTGGGTCCTCTGCAAGAGCAGCTAGTACACTTATCCACTGAGCCATCTCTGCAGCCCTGGACTTTTATTTTTGAAACAATGTGCTGGGTCAGTGAATTTACTGAAGACCTAGTCCTGTGAGGTTTGATTATAAGTAAATAAAGAAACCAATAGCACAAGATATCACATTAATGAAAAAAATATTAAATGTCTTTTTCCATTTCCTCGGTGTATTATTTCCTTCCTGATTAGCTGATACAAACTCTGGGCAAATTACCAAAAAGAATTAAGTTATGCCTTGTTTGAGAGGAAAAAGAGAAAAGGAAGGAGGGAAGGAAGGAAGGAAAGAAGGAAGGGAGGGAGGGAGGGAGGGAGGAAGGAAGGAAGGAAGGAAGGAAGGAAGGAAGGAAGGAAGGAAGGAAAGAAGGGAGAGAGACAGACTGAGACAAAGAATAAAGTAGAAGGAAGGCAGTGAAAGGTGGCTTTTCTAGGAAGAACTTCCAGCGGGATGCATTCACTCTTTTCCGCCAAGTCTTAGACTTGGCCGGTTTCTGCTAAAATGCAGGAATTTCATGGATGTGGGAACTGGAGATGGAAAATGCATTATTATACACAACAATTGTTGTACTTGAGAGAAACTATACGGAGGAAAAAATAACACCCTAGAATAAATACAAATGAAATTCATGTATCAAAACCAATACTGTGAAAATAGTTTAAATGTTTCTTGAATTTATATCTAGTCATTAACCTAGATGCAGATTTTAGTTCAAGCCACCCTTCTGCCTCATGGTCAAAAGGCCTGAAAACCCGTGGTGTGGAAAATTGGGAGGATAAAGAATATTGAATTGGTCTCCATGGAAAAACAGATTTTGGCAGCCATAACCTCCTTCTGGGCTGGTCTCTCCCCCTTCGGTTTCTTCCTTTCTGTTTCACTTTCGCCGGCAGGAAAGAGAACCAAGGAAGAAGGCCATATGTCAGCTGAAACGTCAAGTAGATGAAAATCTGACCATCAGTGACCTTGCATCCCTCTCAAAATAAGCCCCCCCCAACCACTCTCAATGGCAGACCCACCCCCTGAGGACGCAGAAGTTAGGGTTTCATTTCTGTGGATTTGGGGCCACTGTAGCACCCAAAAACCCTCAAAGAAACTGCGATTCATT
>NW_008332591.1:262091-271685 GCF_000622305.1 Nannospalax galili
AAGCCCTTCTCAAGTCATGTGAGATAGCCCATTCTCCTACAAGGCTAATGTGGCATGTCAAGTTCATCGAGGTGACATATGATAGAGCTTGGATTGATCAATAAACTCAAAAGCTGCATAAAAAACTGAGCAGAGT
This sequence comes from Nannospalax galili, assembly GCF_000622305.1. NCBI lineage: Eukaryota > Metazoa > Chordata > Mammalia > Rodentia > Spalacidae > Nannospalax > Nannospalax galili. The sequence goes on from NW_008332591.1 coordinate 262,228, forward strand.
TGAAGCTGATGACTTCAGGGTGCCCCCCAACAGAAGCTCTGGCCTGGAGCCCAACCTCGGTAGTGAGAGCCCTGACTTTTCTAGTGTGGCTGTTTACGATCATGAAACATAGGGAAAGGGTTATTTCTTTGCCACTTTGCCCAGCGGTATGTACATATCGCTCTGCTAAGCCAGTTCAGTAAGAGCAGGAATTGCAATGTCTTATACTCTTGTTTTTATTTTACATACAGAGTAAACAAAGATGCATTATAAGCTAAACGGTCTCTATCTACAGCCCATGAAAAAAAAAAAGCTGACCTTGTTATATTCCTGGGTGGGTGCAGGATTGTCCCGTCAGAGGCCCGAGGGCTGAACGATGGAGCTTGTCAAAGAGAAGCCCCATGTAATGAATCATCTTATCACAGGTGCACACCACACATATTAAAGGAGGGTTGTGTGAACACTGTGCCCTCTATAGTAACCTTTCAATGTCTGCTTTAACCCTTGTTCCAATCCCTTTTCATCAAAGGATCATCCGTCAGAGGCCCGAGGGCTGAACGATGGAGCTTGTCAAAGAGAAGCCCCATGTAATGAATCATCTTATCACAGGTGCACACCACACATATTAAAGGAGGGTTGTGTGAACACTGTGCCCTCTATAGTAACCTTTCAATGTCTGCTTTAACCCTTGTTCCAATCCCTTTTCATCAAAGGATCATTTTATGCAGCCAGCTCTAAATGGAGGCTCTCAAAAGCCTATTAAGATTTCTAGAGGGCTGGGGTATTGGGGTAGAGGAAAAAGTTGGTTTTAATATCTGTAACTCAAGCGACCATCAGGCCTGTACTGGAAGCAGCTTCCTAGAGCTGTGTCCAGAACAGAATAGCCTCCATGGTCCTGGAGATGTAAATTTTAAGATCTGAAGATAGATACCATATCTAACCACAGATGGGTATTTCCCTGATTTTTCTGTTCCAGAATCCAAGTAAAATGTGCTACTGTGTATCACTGTATAAGCATTTTTGAAGGAGAAAAAAACTTTATGGTTTGGATGAGATTATTAGGTACTTATTCTTCAAATGATTCAGTGGCTGGTCATTAGCCAGGGACAACTTCTGAGGTACCAGAGTCCCCACCTTTGTCATCCTAATCCCTGGCATATCCAGCCCACAGGAGCCCCAAGTAGAAGAATGACTGAATTGTGCATACATTGAGTCAGAGTTCATTTTAATATTTTTTATTTTAAAAATCATGTTAGGATGCTTTATTTGTATTTATATTACATACATATCCAAAAGTGATCCAGGCAGTAGTACACACCTATGATCCCAGCCCTTAGGAGACAGAGGCATGCAGATCTCTGTGTGTTGGAGGCCAGTCTGGTCTACATAGTACGTTCCAGGCCAGTCAAAACTACACAGTGAGACCCTGTCTGGAAAAAAAAAAAAAATCACAAGTATACTAAAGTAAATACCACTGCCAAAAAAAGGTCAAAAGTCATTTGATACGTGTGTTCCTTTGTCTTGTGCTAACGTGATTTAAAAAGGTCACATGTTGCGGCCACAATGCTTACAGTGCAGGCCCCAGGGACCCATACTATCTCATGGTTCCTGGACCAGCCTCCTCACTGGGCCTGTATCTTGCTTCAGGTTCTTGGCCTTCAGGTCTCAACAGCAAAAACGCCCATGCTCTGAAACTTGCTGTTTTGTTTCCCTGCCTTGGAATCTCTGTTTTCCATGACCTGGATCCCAGCAAATAGAGAGATGGCACATCTTGATGTGTTGAAGAATGTTTTGGTTTTTTCTTTTCTTCTTCTTCTTCTTATTCTCCCCATCCTAGCCTCTAGCTATGAACAAATATAGAGGAAATTCCCAGCCATTTTCATACTTTTCTAACTTTGCTGACTCATAACCATTAATTCAAAGGCCAGGCACTAGTCACTGGAGTTATTAATTTAACAGATACAACAATCTAAAGTCACAAAGCATTTGTGTCATCCAGAGATATTAAAGTGCTTTAAAATTACATCACACTCTGCTTTGCCTGAGACAAGAAGGTAGCAAGCAAGCTTCCTGGTAAATTCATAGTCAGAAAACTGACATTGGCTGTGGTATTGCTGAGAATATTCTAGTTCTCTTATAGGATAACAGTCTTGAGCAAGTAGAAATGGACTGGGCAAAGTGAGGGATCTGACTCCCAAGTATAGTCTGAACAAATTCCTTGAACCCTCTGAGTCTCAGTTTTCCTACCTTAAAAATCCAGGTCAGCTGGGGTTACGGGGAGACCCTGACTCAAAAAGACCAAAAAAAAAAGAATAATAATAAGCTCTAAGCCCTGGGGCTAGGAAGATGACTCATTAGTAAAGTGCTTGCCATGCAAACATAAGGACCTGAGCTTGATCTCCAGCACCCAAGTAAAAAGCTGGTCATGGTAGCATGCCCTTATAATCCCAGAACTAACAGGAGGATCCTGGGGCTTGCTGGCCAGCCAGCCTAGCCTAACAGTGAAACTGGGGTCTTAGTGAGAGACCTAAGGAATGGCACCCAAGGTTGGCCTGTGGCCTCCACAGACACACACACACACACACACACACAGGTGCGCGCGCACACACACACACACACACACACACACACACACACACACTCACACTAGCAAAGCTCCTAGGTTGTGAAGTTTAAATGAGAGCATGTCTTTAAAATGCCTCCTAGGATGCTCAAGTACCTAAGTAAGAATTCAATAAACAATTACCATAATTATCTCGCCACCATCACCACTGTCCGCAGTTTTCTTTGGATATGCAGCAAGAGGGAGGAGAGTGCACAGGCAGATGGAAAGGGTTCTAGATCAGGACTACCATTCACTACCCATGAGACCTTGGCTGGTTTCTTTATCCTTTTCATGCCATGATCTCTGATCTGAAAATTTTGGACAATAATGACATCAGCTCTTTGGATTGCAGTGCTTAGAATGGGGTCCATCACATAGTCATCTCCTGGAGTTGTCAGTCAGTAAACGCTGTTAATCAAGATGAGGGCTTTGAGAGTGTTTGAATCTTAGTGCACATCAACCTGAGCACTTTGCTAGACAGTGGGGGTGAGCGTGCACATGCGTGCTCCTAACAGCATGTTGAGGAACTGATAAGTTGAGTTAGCATCAATTCATTCAGCTATGGAACACAATATCTCCTTGTTGGCATTATTAAAGTGAAAGCAAATGAAATTTTATTTTATCCCAGGGTTAAGGAAAGCATTTTACATTTTAACTGAAGCTCAGGACTGTTTCCTGATGAAATCAAGTCCTCCACTCCTGTGAAGTTCTCTTAGGTGGTAGCAGGTAAACTCAAATATCTCCGCATTTGTTCCTTTAAAAGCCAACCAAGTAAAACACAACAGCAACTAGACAAAATTACTCTCTTTAACATGAATGTCCTTCTACCTCAGCTTCCCAAGTGCTGAATTTACAGGTGTATGCCATATAATCTCAGCACTTGGGAACATTTTACCCATGAGTTTTTTAATAAAAAGACTTACCCACACCAGTTCACGGGTTTTTCGGCAAGGAACAAGCTCTTATACAGCTAAGGACAGCTGAGCAGAGCTGGTTTGATGAGGCGCCAGTTACTGTGGTGGTATGGGATAAAGGCTGCCTCCTAAATGATCAGGAAGGGAGGGCTATGTGCATGGAGAGTGACTGTCCTGAGTGAACCATTGTGGTGGCCACTCCATTCCAGACCCCAGGATGGGCAGGGAGGTACACCAGACAGGAAGCAGTCCCACAGCATTGCTCTCTGATGGGCTACAGCAAAAGAAACATGGAGCTGTAACAAAGTGGTCCTCTGAATTACAATAATGAGCCAAATAACATCTCCAAGAGCAGTCAAGAGGCTCAGACTTGAGCTTTTACTAAAACACACAATGTTGCCATGTATTAACTATGTGGCCTTGTGTTGGTTATGTATCTTCTGGGCCTGTTTTCTCAACAGTAAGAGAAATGAAAAGACGCCTCACATGCATTTGCTGTGGAGTTAAAATATGATAATAGGAAAACTGCTTAGAACAGTTATATCTGAGGCACCTAATAAATTACAGCTATTCATTTTAGGATGAAAAACCAGTGATTGACCCTGACACAAGTTATGGAAGTGATATTAGCATGTAATTTAAATGAAGAGATGAGAATCGTTAGGAGCAACTCATGGTTAGATGACCTGAAACAAAGTTATAATAAATACTAATCTCAACCACAGGACTGATAGATAATTAACTCAACAAGTATCAGTTAAGCATCTACTGTAGATATCATTAGGTCTGCTTCAAGAACTAACAAAGCCATAACTGCACATATTAGTAAAACAGTTTTCAAATGCCATAGAAAAGAAAGCAAAAGTGTCTGTTCCTGATGGTGAAGAAAGCCCACAAGATACGTTCCACCCAGCAAGCCAGGGATCTGATATCTGGGGAGCCCCACATATCCTCCTTTGTTTCATTTCTAATAGTGAAGCACATGAAATGTATATGAAAATAACTTTTTCAAAATAATGCAAACACATTTCTTTACATTTTCCATACCAGCCTCAGTACCTTTGCTTACTTTCAAAAGTGGCCAAACACTACAGATGAAACTGTACCTTCACCTCCATTCCAAGCATGCTGATTATGACAAAATTCATGGTTCTGTTCTGTACAGATTTTGCGTTTTTACTGAAAAATATTAATTGAAGAAGCCTAAAATATATAAAGCAATATTATGTTTAAAGTTACAAAAGCAAGAGGACACATTTAGATGTTACACATAAAAAAGAGTTAAACATGTTTTGTTGGAAATTCAGAGTTGGTATCTATGTGTTTTCTCATAAATATTATGAGAATGGCAAAAGAACTTATTTTCCCATTTACATGTGTCCTGATAGATGTGCTTTAAGGAGGAATAATTAAATCCCATTGAATGAATTATATTTCAAATAGCATTTTTTGGGGGGGTCTTTTTGAGACAGGGTCTCCCTGTAGCCCTAGCTGTCCTGGAACTCACTATGTAGACCATGCTGGCCTTGAACTCACAGAGATCTGCCTGCCTCTGTCGCCTGAGTCCTGGAATTAAAGGCGTGCGCCACCATGCCCAGCCCTCAAATAGCATTTTCAATAGAACTTTTAAAAATCCTGTCTAGAGACTGGGAAATATATTTTTATGGGGTTAGTAACATTAAAAGAATTTTACCCTGGCTTCATCCCAGTGATAAAGATAAAATAGCAATCAGCAACCTCAATCTTTCTACTAACATACCAAATCTGCCCTCCGAGCCCAGTTAAGGCTTTATTTCCTCATTTCCGCAGTGTTTCCCTAAGTGCTTGCCTTATAACCCTTCCAAATGTTCCACAGCTGAGATCTCCGCAGGAGAGGAGCTGTACAGTCTTGGCTGGTGCTGCAGACTAGGTCCTAAGCTCCCCAGCAGCAGCGATTGTGAGTTAAGTTTGGCAGGCATGGAGGGCACCGGCTGGCCTGGAACTCCCTATATAATAGACCAGGCTGGCCTTGAACTCACAGAGATCCACCAACCTCCACCTCCTGCGCTGGGATTAAAGGCGTGGGCCACTAGGACCACCTCAAGCTGAACTTTCTTAAACTAGTTAGTTCCCCAGCCTTCATAAAGTTTCTTTCATAAAATTTACACACACTTTAGAAAAATGCTGTGCCAGCAATTCACACCACTACTCCTGTATTTTAAATGCAAAATGTTCTTTGAACTCAGAAAACACTTCCTGCAGGCAAGAAGAGGATGCTCTGCTGTGACTTCACATTGTGACACCCCCGTTTATCTGCAAACAGTTCCAAGAATTTCCAGGGACCCCTTATAACATGCAAATCACTGGCGACCTGATGTTTGGCTGCCCCAAAGCCCTCCCGATGCCTGAAGTAACACTTTACTTGGATTTTTATAACCTGCAAAGTTAGGTAGGTAGGTGGGAGGTGGGGCCAAGGGGCCAGAGGATGGAGTCCAGCCTTGTCAGGGTCTTCGCCATCCTCAGCTGTAACGGAGGTGGCACCTCTGAGCCCGGATGCACAGTGACTGCAGGCCCATGGTCTCAGGGGAAGCATAACTGTACCGCGGGGCGGCTCTGCTGCAGGTCCTGGGACTTTAACTGCACAGAGTTGTGTCAGGTATCCTTGTGTTGCTGCCCACCCAAAGGTGGCTCTCCTGCCTCTCTGGGTGCCCACCACCCTCTCATCCCCCCTCCCTATCTGAAATGGAAAGGTCTTCAGCCTCAGAGACCTGTCTTACTCAAAATCCCCTCTGGAATCTTTATTTTATGCTCTTTCCCAGAAGAATTCATCCTGTGCAAGAAGCAGGGTGAGCAGGATTATGTGGTAAAAACCTGCAGAATTCGCCTTGAAGACCCAGCAAGGCAGGGCCCTGTCTCTCCCAGCTAATCCAGGAGCTTGAGCTATCAGCTTTTTTCCTCTGGCCACTGCAACATTTGTTTGATTTTGTTTTTAGTTTTTCTGTCCACAAGCCTGTCTTATGGAAACAAAATGGTTTCTCAAGTGGGCTCTTGGAGGAACACTTGGCACATCGTTTCTCTCTGAAGAGCAGAGGGGAGGCCAATTAATTTTTGGAGCATCCTCATTAAGAGCTGTAATTCTACACTGCTAGTAAGTTACAGGACTCTACAGCTCCCTACTGACTGATTGGAGCCACCCTGCTTAACATGAAAAATAAATCAATCTTCCCTAGAGGATCCCCATTCCAATTTGTGTCCCCTGTGGAAAAGCATTCTGTCACTAAGGAATAGTCTCAAGGTTTATTTCAGCTTAGGGAGTTCTTCAGCCAAATTGGAGGAGTGCTAGATTTTAGCCAAATGTTCCTTCAGGTCAGTGACTTCTAGAAAAGAAAAATGAAAAGAGTAGCTCTCCCTAGTGCTCTCACTGTGGGGCCTTGTCATCAGTGAATCACTCCAGCTGGTCATGGTCATGGGAGGTTTGATGTCCCCAGCTGTGTAGATGGGCAAACTACTCTCTAGTAGTGCAGAGGAACGTGGCTTCTCAGAACAGCACCTTGGGTCAGTGGCAGAACTAAGATCCGAGATCACCCACTGCCCACACCCATACATCCTGTTTCACCAAGCTTCTCCCGCTCAAAGGCCTCGTTGCTTTCCTGGATGCTCCATGAACAACATGAGCAACACCAGAACCTTCATCTCTCCATCTGCAAAATGGGAACATAATCCTTGCCCTGTCTGTCTGACAGTTCTCTTGAACATATTTACACACTTGAAACCCAAACATGACAGAAACCTTACCAAAGAAATACAAGGTATTTTTTTTTCTTTCCTTCTTTTAAAATGTATTTATACTTCTTCATTTCTAATTGAATTTTTGTAATTTTCATGCTATATAATTTGATGATATTTAGATACCCTCCATCCACACTTCCCTTACTGCCCCTCTCAATCTTGTTCTCTATTATAGATATATAGGTATTATAAGTCACATATATACAAATATATAATAGACATATATAATATATATATTAAGTCCTGTAGTCTTAATTTGTGTCCCCAAATGTCCTTAAGTGTGGGTTAAGAGACTGACTCTGCCCCTCCCAGCTGCCATCATTGCCAATAGTTCCTTAGATAGGGTTAGGGTTTCTTATCTGCTTCCCCACAACTATGCTGGGATTTTTGTCTGGTTTGAATTTGCATGGGACTTATGTGTGCTGTCACCATTGCTATGAGTTCATATAAGTAACTGACCAGTGGTCTGGAAAACTGTTTCCTCGTGGTCATCCACCACTCTAGCTCTTACAATCTTTCTGCCCCCTCTTCTGCAATAATCCCTGAGCCTTCAGAGACAGAAGCTGTTTGATATAGTGTCACACTCAGAGGTAAGCACCTGCAGTCTCTAAATATAGGTCTTTTCATTCATATTTGTACCATCTTCGTTCATCAGAGGAACTCGAAAGGTGCTTTCAAGGGAGCTTCTAAGGCCGTGAGACAGACTTGAAAAGTCTATCTCTGATTTGCACTGCATCTTGCTAGAGAAAATCAACCTCAAAGTGTCAGGACCTGGTGATCAGAGGTCTCCTGCCCCCCAGCAAGACATCCTAAGCATGGGGAAAGAAATGCAGGTGTATGGGGCTGGAGAGATGGCTCAGCAGTTAAGAGCATTGGTTGTTATTGCAGAAGACCCAGGTTCAAATCCCAGCACCCACATGGTTGCTAACAACCATCCATAACTCCAGGGGATCCAACATCCTCTTCTGTCCTCCATGGGTACTGCAGGACATGGGTGCACTTACATATAGGAAGGCTTAACACTTATACACATAAAATAAATACAATTTTTAAATTTTTAAAAAAGAAATGCAAGTGTGAGCCTATGTGGATGCTCATCAGCACAGACACTTACCACGTGAATCTTTCACAGTTCAGTAGGAAACCCTACCCTAATGAGTCTTGCCACACAGCAAAATGATGCTAAAATTGATTAAGCTCCAAGCATGTTAAGATATCTCATGTTTTAAAATCTCCTAGAGACCCACTTCTCCAGTGAGGTAAGCCTTCAAAAGAAAAGCAGAACTATCTACCTCTCTATGTTCATGTATAAGAAACCATAGATTTAACCTGTACCTAAAATCATACATCTATTTTTGGAGACAGATAATATTAAAATACCACATTAGACAAACATATCAATTGCTTAGAGACACTCTAACTCACAGATGTTTAAATTAAAAGTTACAACTGAAGTATTGTAATTGAATGGGATAGTACAATTGAGGAGATATGTTATTTTAAATAGCCTTAACCAACTCTAGTTTCAGGATGACTATACACTGGGCTACTGACTTCCTTTTTAATATTTAAATTTTAGGAAAGGGATGAGAATGGAAGCTATTTCTTGGTTTTTCCAACTAGAAAATGAAAAATAAGCTTCATTTAAATTAGGTTGGGAGCAAAGAAAGAAAATGAGTTCTGAATTTTGACTTAGTTTTTTTACAACAGTATCAGCTGCATCTCTGTCATTAAGACATTATAGGACAGGGTAGAACATTAAATTGACATGTGAGAGACATTCACCCTCCAAGTAAATATCAATGCTATTTACTATGCCCCATGTCAAAAAATGTACCAAATTTTTGTTGATTCATGAGTTGGTACATAGTCTAAAGTCTTCAGAGATCATCAGCTTACACACCCAATAAGAGAGAAATGAGGACAACGGGCATCACACACCTTTAATCCCAGCCCTGGGGAGGTAGAGGCAGGTTGATCTAAATAGTGAGTTCCAGGCAGGCTAGGGAGACCCTGTCAAAAAAAAAGAAAAAGAAAGGAAGGAAGGAAGGAAGGAAGGAAGGAAGGAAGGAAGACTGTAAAAGATGTTAAAAGGATATGGGAATGGAGATATTTTCCAAAATACACAGGAAAAATGAGAAAGCCTAAGCAACTGATGAAGGTCCGTGTAAGTTTGTTATGTCAAGCCAATG
>NW_008332591.1:271772-318221 GCF_000622305.1 Nannospalax galili
GGAAGGAAGCAGGGAAGCAAGGAAGGAAGGAAGGAAGGAAGGAAGGGGAGAAATGAGGAATAGATCAGAGATAGAGATAAATGGAAAAGTCACAACTCAGAGCAATAGGAGCGTCAAGATTCAAGTTCAGATCTACAGAGAAGAAGGCTTCTGGATGATCCCATGTTTAGCTATAGAACATTGCTCCAAATTGCCCCTTTTTTGTTGCCTAATTTTTCCCATCTCCAATAAATAGATCTTGAGAAGCTGGTATTAATTGGAAAGTTCAGGATATTACAGTAAAGTCAAACTGTGATGCAGTTTTCTACTTACAAGTAAATGGCATTAATTAAGCAAGGCACAGATACACAGTGGTACAGTTCCTGGATCAGACACTTGGCCAACAGATATTCACAGTAATCCAGCTTCATTTAAGTAACACAGGCAGCAGAGAATGGCTGTGTCCTCACACGGAAGGGAATCCAGGATAAAAATTCAGATTCTCAAATCTGACAGGGGCCTAAGTAAGCCCTGACTCCATTCCAGTGCACCTCTGCAATCCAGGCAAAGCATCTCATCCCCCTCAGCCAGGTTTTTCTTCTATAAAATGCCAAAATATCTTGTCTTCAGTGTCATTGGAAGGATTAGTACTAGAATACTAATAAAATTGATAAGTGGCACTAAGTGCCAATCAGTACTTAGCCCTCAACATGTTACATCACTGCATCTCTTCTACTGTCTCACAATGTACCCTATGCCCACTGTACAGATTAAGAAATTGTAGAATCCAAGCTCAGTTTCATCTGATACCAGAGAATGTTCCTCATCACATCCTCTGACAATGTGAAACTTTTTGCTTTCTTCTTGAGTTATCCTGAGAATCAAGACAGCCCCTGGCACATAATGAACATCTTACAGCAATAAAATCTATGACTGAATAAAGTATGTCATGTATGCTACTATGCTGTTCAGTGTGCATTTTACATTAACTCAGCATTTCATTTCATTCCCACAATGTTCTTACACTGTTAATCCAATTCACAACTGATGGGTGAACTAGAGGCTTGGAAAAGTTAACCCACTTTCCAGAACCACAGAATGAATCAAAGAGCCTAGATTTAAACCCAGATGTTACTGCTTCTCAAAGCCCAGATTTCCTTTGGGCAAAGTTGCTGTAAACATATCTAAATGCCTAGTATAAATGCCTAATACAGAACCTGCCATGTAGGAGGAATTCCACAAATGTGTGTGTGCACCAAATCCTCTAAGGGTGGCTAGTCTATAAGGCCTATTTCATATATTAAAGTTTTATGTGGAAATGCTTTAACGTGCCATCCAGTATTACCTTATCAAATCAAAAAGGCAGTTATCGATTGCTTAGTTTTCTTTGGGTTCCTTTAACATTTTTCAGTTAATGTAAAGAATGAACATAATAAAGGATGCCAAACACTTGGGCCTCACATAGCGAGTCATTTACTATGTAAGTCTCAAGCATGCCCTGCTCCACCTTTTCCTTTGACCATATCTGTCCTGAAACCACTATTCGTCCAACACGCAGGAAAGGCCCCTGTGGCAATTTGGGGTCTGTTGTCCACACCATTAACAAGATGGGCAACCCTGTCATCTCAAGATTAACACAGCAGCAGGTGAGGTGATTCATTCTGGCCTGCTTCCCCAACATGACTACAGGCTGCTGGACAGCATGGCTTTTCTCCATCACAAAATGTATTTAATTTAACCAAAGGTGGGACCAGAGAAAGATATTAACTTCTGGGTTCCTTTAAGTTCTCTTGCTTTCCACTAATGCCCTAGAATAAAAACACCCCTCCGCTTCCCTCATTATATCTGCAAGTCGTTTTGGTCAGCTTTCCTTGATAATCCAAAGTAAGGAGAGATTTATACAGCTACAAAAGTCTGCTTGAAATTCACAAAGAATTTTAATTAGTTAAAAATGGAAGTTAAAAATGGAAGGCTTTTAAATGTGAGAATCTTCTCAGGATCATTAAGCTACAAAAGAACTATTTAGGTTTATACTATAAAAGATGGTACCTTTGAGAGGAAGGATATTCATGTTTAAAGCATGATACACAGATTACCTAAGTAAACACAAAAAGTGATGACATGTTATACAGGTCAGGACTCAGAAAACTCAATTTGATATTGAGACCACAAGATCACATAGCACTGCCTAGTATGGAATGGTTTTGCAAACTTAGACCTGCTCCTACTATGAAGACCCTAGATATGTCAGAAGATACCGAGAGCTTCGTCTTCTCCAAAATCAAGCCTGATCTGACATTGTTAGAAATGGTCTGCATTTTTAGAAGTATTATTTTTCAACTCTGGGTTATTGATTATGTTGTTGGTTTTGCAACCAAGTCTCTCAATTTTTTATGTTAAGTATTATATCAGTGTCTCTATTATTGTAATAATATATATGTATAGTTTATAAATTATTACATCTGGCAAGACTGGCAAGAAGTGAGAAGGGTATTCTTCAAAACTAACTTTTGAAATTAAAAATTCCAAAATTCATGCTATTAGCATAAATTATAAATCGCTGGACTTAGAACAGGACAGTCAGAAAATCATTGTTAGTGATTTATTAACAATAATAAATCACACTTCCCTGATGACAAATATGAAGTGCTAGAGTAACTAAATGTGCATATTATTGAGGGACATTTAAAGTAGGAATAAGAAAACTCTGGGAAGCAACCACTGGTTGTCAAAAACTAGGTCCTGGTCATTGGGGTATGGGTGCAGACTGGCCAACCATGAAAATGGGGCTGCAATTTTATGAGAAAAGCTCATCAGCATAATTCTAATGAGTTGCAGTCTTTGTTGTGAGAAATGAGAAATTCTGTGGTTGCACCCTAAAGAACATTAAGAAAACATTACTCACAGGAAATTGAAAAAGTAATATGTGTTAGAGTGATGAGGATAACTTTTTCTGATTGAGCAGACAGATAAACATTGCATGCAAGTATCAAAATACATTTAATTTTGCCACAACAATGGACATTGTCTTCACAAAAAGCTCATGAGTCATCCTGTGGGCCTGGGTGATGACAAACAGATGCATCTTTAGTGGCACTCGGAGTGGCTTCATTCCCCGCCCTCCCTTTTTCCTTGGAGGTTTGTTTTGTTGTTTATCCTCATTTAAATTCAGCTTTACAGCTGATGCACTCATTGCGTATAAACACAGAATCAGGAGACGCTAAATATGCAGAGCACTTTCTGATCGACTGACAAATGTTGTCCTCACCTAGTCACTGCATAAGGACCTATTTCAATGAAGAATAAATTAGGAATATTGGAGATCATTGGTCCCCCTTTTTTTCTGTAGCTCTTTTTTTCTCCTATTTTGGAAGAAGTATAAAATAAACAGTTCCTAAATGAAAGGCTGTATTGGGGAATGTTTCCTAAAGCATCTCCGGATGGTTGTGAGTCAAGGAATACTCCCAAGCAATAAATAGCTTTAATCTGATTTAGTCACTTAATCTGGTAGCAACCAGTAGAAACAGAAATACTTCCCAGATTCTGAATGTTGGAGGTTTTTTGCCTGGTTATAGAACTTAAAGTCTTAGGGAAAGTCGTGCAAAGGCTCACAAAGTGGTCTTTCTGCAAAATGATGGCTTTACCACAGTAGTGATCCTCTTTTGAAGGGAAAAAAACGTTCTTGCAATTCTACATTATGACCAGCAATGAAGAAAATGAGAAGAGCTCAGAGTTATTGTAATCACTGGCTAAACACAGAATCAGCAGTGAAGAGAAAGTCTTCTGGCTGTCTTGAGGAATTTGTCATCATTTTCTGGTTCACGGAAATTCCTTCAACTTTCTAATGGTCAAATATAATGAAAACACTAACACCACTGAAGAGAATTAGAAATTTGTTAGCTCAACCTCATAAATAGTTCCATTTTCTCCCATTGAACAGTAGTATTCAAATAAACAGAAAGAAAAATAATGTGAGGATATACAAATTAAAACCCAGACCAGGGCGAGGGAGGGGGACTGGAGAGATGGCTTAGTGGTTAAGAGCACTGGATGTTCTTGCAGAGAACCCAGGTTTGGTTCCCAGCACCCACATGGTAGCTAACAACCACCTGTAATTCCAATTTCAGAGGATTTAATAACCTCTTTTGGCCTCTGTGGGCGTTGCATTCATATGCTACACCTACATACATGTAGGCAAAACATTCATACACATAAATAATTTAAACCCAGGTCTCATGGCCCAAAGGAGTCCATTTGCTTTCTGGGTGTATCACATTCACACTTGTAATAAATAACTGTGGATTAAAATGTTTTTTTCAATCCCAATTAGAATTCAATAGATAATAAATAGAGGAGTGGGGGGGGTCTCTTTTATATCAACATTAGTTTCATTCATGGTGGGTCTGTCCTCTTGACCTACCCACTTCCTGAAGACCTCACCTCCAAATAGCATCACATGAAATAGATTTCAGTTGTGAAATATGGAAAGACAGATGTGGTCTATTGAAATGCTCAACTGAACTTTGATAATAGCTGGAGATGATATTCTGCAAAATTGACTCTCTTCTTCTTCTTTATTGTCCCACCTTCTAGATGAGTAAAAAACTATGGAGCTCAGTGAAAGTAAACCAGCACCATGGAGAAACCCAGAATCCCTCTAAGATCCAAAATTTGCCAATGTGTTTTTCAACACAGCATGAGTAATTGTCATAGTTTTTGTCAACTTGACACAAACCTAAACATACCTGAGAAGAGGGAATTTCAAAGGAGGAATTTCCTCTATCTGATTGGCCTATAGTCATTTCTGTGGGGAATTTTCTTGATTGCTGATTGATGTGGCAGGACCCAGTCCACTGTGGGTAATACTATCCCTGAGTAAGGCGGCCTGGGCTGTAAAAAAATAAAATAAAATAAAAGAGGTGACTGAGTAAGCGAGAGAGAGCAAGCCAGTAAGCAGCATTACTCCAGGGTCTCTGCTTCAGTTCCTGCCTCCAGATTCCTGCCTTAAGTTCCTTCCTTGGCTTCCCTCTATGATGGAATATGAAGTATAAGATGAAATAAACCCTTTCTTCTCCAAGTTGATTCTGGTTAGTGTTTTATCACAGCAATAGAAAAGCAAACTGGAACACGTTTTTAGATATAATACAAGTATATATCTAATATAGTTTTAAAGCTTGTCTTAGTGATGGGCCCCTATACTTTGTTCTAGAAAAGAATGCATTGCCTGGGCTCTGGTTTCAATGTGGCATTGATTGTTTAATTTTAATTTGGTTATGTAATTATATACTAGATGAATTTTTCCTAACCCATGAGTCTAGAACTCAAATGAAAGAAAAATGGAAATGCTCACCATTATAATAATGTATAAGTACAGATAAATACAGATATTATAGTGCCTCTTAAAAAAATTTAAAAAGCATTTAAAAAAGACAAACTTATCCCCAGAATGTAACATGTGACAGATTCAGTTGTAGTATTTCTGCAGTAGGAACTGTCAACCTCTAGCTTCATTTTGCCAAAGGACCCGAGAAAGATTCAGGTCCAATAAGGATGACCATTGTATCAGTGGGGTTGATGCTTACCTGGGAGGCCTGTCAGTTACCCAACAACACTTGGAATTGTTCCTGCAAAGTTTGCTGCTAGTGTGATACAAAGACAGGGTCGCCTGTGCTCCATAAGCAAATCATTCCTGCAAGGCATCTTTGGAGCTGATAGCATTTATCCTGTCATACTTGATTAAGATATGGAAAGAGCTTCAGAGTCTCCCTAATTATTTGTAATTGAAAAACAAAGGCAGATACAATAGAAATCTTATTTTCTAACAACTAAACAAACACAAGAGTATTCAAGACTGTGGCTTGGTGTTTGGAACAGTTTCATGTAAACGTGAAGGAAATGGAGAGCCACAGAAGTACATCTTTATTATACATGATAAATGTTATAGCTACTCATAAGATTAATCTTTCTAACGTAATCATCAAACAACCAGGTCAAAGTTGCTCCTGACTCTTCTGACCTTTTCCTGGATATTGTTGTGACTGTCTCCTTTGGTGGGCACTGACTGCCCCTGTTATCATTTTAATATTTTCAGTAGCTTTAGGGGAACTTCAGCAACTCACATATTTGAATAGTATCCCCCCCCCTTTTTTTTTTTTTTTTTTTTTTTTTTACAGGGTCTCTTTGTAGCCCCAGCTTTCCTGGAACTCACTATGTAGACCAGGCCGGCCTTGAACTCACAGATACCTGCCTGCCTCTGCCTCCCGAGTGCTGGGATTAAAGGCGTGCACCACCACGCCCGGCTTTAGTCAGCTGAAACGTCACTGCTCAGTATTATGAATAGTGTCTGCTACCTCTCAGAAATGAACAGCCTTCATGGTTTATGGGAAAGATAAACATTCTGCTCACTGTTTTAAAGTCTCTGGCAGCTTGTTAAGTCCCTTCCCTCTCCTCTTTCACTTTTTGCTTTCTATTCTCCTCTATTTTTCAAGCATATTTGTGGCACAGCTCTGACATGGTGACTTATGAAATCACATTTTTAGTGTTGCTGACTTGACATTTGAGGGGAAGGCAGTCCCACTGAAACTTCTCCAGGGCAGTGATCCTTACTCTGCCCCTGGACAAATTCCAGGCTTGTGGTCCAGGACTTCTCTGGGCACTCTTGAGTAACACATCTTCTCTGGTCACTTTCAATTGCAAATAACATTTCCAGTTACCCAACAACAACCAAAATTGCAAGCCTGGGGTTGGCTAGATGGCCCAGTAGGTAAATGCACTTGCCTTAACAATCTGATGACCTGGGTTGGATCTCTGGAACTCACAGGCCGAAAGAGAGAACTGACTTCACAAAGTTGTCCTCAGACCTCCACATGTGTGCTATGTCATGTGGGCGGCCACACACATGAGGATTGATGATGACAATGATGATGACAATGACGATTATGAGGATGAATTTAATATAAATCTTTAAAGTTGCAAAGCTAACTTGAAACACCTCAACAACAGCAACTCCCTACTAGGTGGCCTTCCTGATGCTTCTACTGTAGAAAGGGGCAGTGGGAGCTTTCTGTCCCCAGTGGCATGACTCCCCTGTGCCCCAGCTCAGTCGTAATATTTCTGACATTTTGGGTTGAGGTGAGGAGATAAGGACATAGGAACAGCCCAGCCACCTGCTGTGCCTCAGAGTAAGCACATATGACTCACACCAACTCTGGGTGAAACTTTGCTGAGTTCTCTCGAGGCCCTGCCGGGACTTTTTAGTGGTATATTGCTATGGGCAATGTGCCTCTTCCAGCTACCCACTTCTAGCTCAGAGCTGGTTTTTCTCCAGATTTAATCCTTAAAGCTCTCTCTGGTGCTATCCCAGAGCCTATTTTACAAGGAGTACTCTAGCACAAGGTCTGAAGTGGGCTAGACCCACACCATTGACTCCAGAGAAGCACGCATCCCTACCCTCTCCAGCAGATGAGCACTTCATGACAATGGCATGGGGTACATTCTCTCTCTCCCCCCGTCATAGTCCCTCCCTTATCCTCTTTCTTTCTCTCTGTCTCCTCTCATTCCAAAAGCAATAACCTCTAAATTTGAAGGGACAAAGCTTAGTTAGACACTTTGATTAACATGAAGGAAGGAGAAAACTCCCAGGTAAACCCTGGGAGTGGTGAATATATACAGACTTTCAGAGTTGTGGAGTTCTGTGTTCTGTAACTGTTGAACAGGTTTTCAGAGGCCTTGTCTATATATCCAGTACTCTCATTTGAAACACAACACCTTCCTAATACCTAGAATGAAGCTTCCAACTTAACAGTCTAAGACAAGAAACCTTTAATCATATTTAGTGGTGAGCTACTGTCTTCTGCTTTTAATGATTATTTACATGGTGATAAGCTAATATTAAAAAGAATGCAAAGGCCGGGTGTGGTGGCACACATTTGCAATCCCAACAGTTGGAAAACAGAGGCAGAAGAATTGCAAGTTCAAGACCAACCTGGGCTACATACACTGTCTCTCAAATAAAAAGAATCCAAAAGTGTTTTTGCAACCTAGTACAAATGCCTAGGAGCTAGCTACCACACAAGAATATAAACAAAATTAAACTATGAATGAATATTTGCCAAACACTTATTTGAATGGTAAAGCGGTGTTGAGTGCTTTGCATGCACTATTTTATTTTGTGCTTGCAATATTCCTATTTTGCTGATGAGCAAACTGAGATTCTGGGAAGTAATATTATTCACTAGTGATCTCCTACTAATGATTGCCCACTCATCCATGGTGAACCCTGGATTTAATCCTAATCACTGGGGAATATGTTTCTTCTATGTACATCTTAAACTCACTAAGGAGAATTTCCTTTAATGGCTTTAAGAAGATTTTAGGAGAGAAAATTGTCTTTATTGTCATTATTGCTGTTTTTGTAACATCCATTTTCATGTAAGTTCTTTTTCCCATAATGTTACAGAAAGTGCTGTTTTAAGGATCATAGTGCCTCCAGTTCTTTACTGTTGTTCTATGTGTTTCTGTTCCTAAACATGGACCCAAACATTAGCACACCCGATGGGGTTCTAATTCTAATTGACAGCCAAAGACATCAAGTAGGAGGGTATTCCCTGACAAAACATACCTATAAATATCCACCATAGAAGGATGGAAATAAACACCTTAGATAGAATACGGTTTTTCACAGTTTCTCATTAAATGTGTGTCTTGAAAGTCACTTTAAGATAATTGGTCTGAGATCCTGGGCTTCCACAATGCCACCCAAGCCCACACTGCCCTACCCTCTCCCTGTGCCCATGCCAGATGTTGCAAATCAGGCACAATACTTCTTCCTGAGCCTCAGGACTTCCAGAGCTCCAGGAAGCCAGAGCCATGACCTGCAGGACTGGATCCATTCTTGTTCATTGTGTGTCTTCCTCTAACTGTGTACCTCCATCTGCTCCCTTCACACCTTGACCATCCTCTGAATCAGACTCTCTGCTGGAATCCCTCTCAACACTCACTCTTCTCTTGTTTGCCATCTTGTATGTGGCCAGATACAAGAGGGCACAAATGTCTATCTCGGGGAAAATGATGTTTGGTTGTGAAATATTGGTATTTCTTTGTCCTTTCTAGAATAAATGTCCTAATCAGAGATGCCAAGTAACTCCAAGAAATTTAGCTTTAAACACTGAAGAATAATGAGATCTGGAATGAATGTATCATATAGCAAAAGAAAAAATTCATCACTTGAGGTAGGGGAGAATCACTATGGTCAGACCAGAAAAACAGAATGTGACTAGCTACTTTCAGAGATAGTTCCTCACCAGCTCCTTAGCTCTCCAAAGCTATGAGCTCTTTGTTCAAGTATGGACAGAGAGAAGCTAGTGTTAACAAAAGTCACTTGACCAAAAAGTGCTGGGGTTACACAAATATTTGGAAAGGAAGTGTCTCTGCTAATGCATTGAAAGACCTGGAGAAGTCACCGGTTTACAGCATTGACGTGTTTCCTTGTTCTTTAAGGTATGGCAGCAAAATTACTTGTCAATGTGACATCTGCAATCACATTCTTGTGGCAGAGTTTAACAGCATATCACAGACTGTAACAAGTCAAATGACTTGTCTGAGTGCCTGGGCTTCTCTGACATGTGCCTAAGACTGCAGCATGTTAACGGTGAATACATTCAGGACACTTCCCTCCTTCTGTCCTAATTCATCCCTGTAAATGCCTCAGCTAGCCTGAGGAAGGTATTGTAACAACAGCCTGAGGACCCAAAGGAACCACATGGCCTTGAACTGCAAAGCTTGCCATGGTCACAAAATAAATCTCAATAATTTGTTGCTCAACTATAGTCCCAGCTAGATATAAGTCACCTAAATTCTTATGGAAATATGCGTGCTAATCATTCGAATGTTTGCTTTTTAGGTTTTTGGTTTTCTTTGGTTGTTGTTGTCGCTGCTTTGTTTTAGTTGCTCTTGTCACATGAACTTTAGTCCCCAATTGTGGTTCTTGCCCTTAACTCTTCTAAGGAAAGAGTCATGCAGACTTGAAGGGCAGCAACCAAATAAGTCTCCTATAAAGAAGCAGGAACCCTTTCAAGTCACACATTATCATTATAATACCAGTATGGGCCTCAGCCTGCTTAAAGCATTCATCAGAGACAGGTGGGGAGCCAGGGCAAAGACAGAGATCATTGTAAACGGTGCTTGAGCTATTTGCTGCGGGATTGATGGGGCAATAATTTCACTCAAAAATTTCTAATGTTGCAAGCTAGGCATGGAGTAGGGCTGTGCTTTGCGGATTGAAGTGGAAGTCAATGAATCAAGTTGCATCGTCTGTGCCAAGGATTCGATGAGGCGTTTTTACTTCACACTTGGATGAGCACACTAGCATCCCAGGAACTGTCTGCTCTGCAGTCTCTTACCACTTGAGCACCGTGTATCCATACTGTCATATTCACACCTGAAATGACTCCATGTCGGCCTTCCTCCCCAGCCCCCAGCAAAACCGATTTGCCACCAAGCATGATAGTATGCACACTTCTAATCCCAGTATTCAGGAGGCTGAGGCAGGAGGATCCAACTTGAGGCCAGCCTGGGTTAAATACCAGGTCCAAGGCCAGTCTTGCATATATTGAGATCATGTCTCAAATCTCTCCCCACCCAACCCCAAGACACACACACACACACACACACACACACACACACACACACACAGAAATGACCATAACCTCTTGGCTGGATAGAATATGATTCTTCAAGGCTAGCCCATTTCAACATCTTGCATCCAAATTGATCAACTCACTTTTCTCCAAGCCTCTTCCCCTTGGGCTATCCACCTTACCAGGTTTTGCTTAATCCCATTCATCTCCAAAACCCCCTTAGATCCTGAATCTTCTGTAGAATCTTCCTGAACTACCCCAAATAATTCCTTCCTCTGAAATAGATCATTCCCAGCATTCTTCAGCACATGCTACATGGCTTTGGAGATTTTTATCAGCTAGCCCTTGCTTGCTCATTTAACATTTATCACTTCCTCTGAACTGGTAGAATCTTTGCATGTGATGTTATGTTGACTCTGGCCTGTCCCAGCTGCATTTTCTTAGCATCCTCCATGGCACACAACTCAGTGCTAATAGAGAGTTTCCATTGGTAAATGGACAACTGTTTATAAAAAACATGAGAAGTCTCAGATCTTTGTACCATGTGGCTCCTTTTTTGTCACTGTCTCTGTGAAGTCAAAGTCTTTGCAGTTCTGGGTAATGTATGGAAATGCTAAGAAGACTCAGAACCAGCCTGAAAACAAGAAGTCAACATAGCATTTTTAGACAATCCAGGGTGTGATCATCTCCACCCTTCAACAAATGGGAGCAAATTAAAACCAAGGTATTTTGATGCTTGGAAGCTATGACAAACTTCCCAGCATGCACTGGCAAATGTCTGGCATGCTGACATGGTAATCCCAAGCTCCCAAAAGGAGCACAAAAAAGAAAAATGTGTAACTTCACCGAAGGCTTCCTAACTTTACATTCATCCCTGCCCTATCCTTACCTCACAATCAAACACTCTTATTAAAGGATTCCTTCTGTGGGGTCATTATAGATTCCACTGACTTTAATACTACTGTCGTCCTATCTGTGATAAGTGATGCTCAGACCTAGGCAAAAAGAAAGGAGAGGGTTTTAGTAATGTCACAGCTCAGTGTCGGGAAGTGAGATTGCTCCTAAGGGAGAGGCTGCTGAGCCGATTGCATTTGCCTTTCTGTTTCTTCTTTCACCCAGAAAGTGCATCTCATTACCACAGAGGCAGCACAGACTCACATCAATCATCATGGGACCAGATGCCTCTCTTTTGGTCACATGGTGTTCTGTAGCTGTCATGTGCTGTGCCTCACTCAGAGGCATTCTCTTCGGCTACTTACTCCCACAAGCTCCTAAGTGCACTGACACCTGAAGGTACCGAACTTCAGCAGCCAATCAAAAGCGGCAGGAAGGCAAAGGCCTAAGACAGGGTAGGCAGCCAGAGTGCCCAGTCTGTTACCAAGCCGTCACTGTGCACACGTAGACAGGAAGTTACATTCAGTGTAGACTAGGACAGTCGGCTATATCCATGTCTCTCTTACAATGCCCGTGGGGGTCACAGGAACTGGCTTTTAGGCTAATTCAAGACCACTCATCAATAAAGTACTTATGCACCATGAGCTATTAACATGGACTCCTGACCCTGTTTGCACTGACGGGACATGTTCATTGCTGTCACTGAAGGACAGACATTGCTGGCTTGTTCTATCTGCAGGCCAGTCAGCTCCCACTGTGCAGCTGACCATTCTCACAATAACTGCTTGGCCTTCGTCCGCCTCTGCTGACAACTGATACTCACACAGCCCCACCATTTGTGCCATCCCACAGGACTTCTGTGGTGGAAGCAATGCCAGATGAGGAAGGGGCTTTCTCCAGAACTATCTGTCCAAGTGCTGCTGTTCAGTGTTTCTCCTCTGGTTTCAGTTGCATCTGAAATCCCAGACACAACTGAATCCTAAAGTCATTCACTGAAAAACCATTTACTGAGAACTTATGCCTGAAGCCCCATGTGAGTGCTATGCAGTAGAAAGCACGATCATTTGTGAACCCATTCCTCAGGCAGCTTATCATCCAGTGGAAAGCTGCAACCAGGGTGTGGGGCTCTGTCTAAGAGCTGGCATCTGCCAATGTCTGTCAAGCAGTAGAAGCTAGGAGGCAAATGGAAAAGCAAGCATTTTGGGGGACGAACAGATCTAGACACCAGTCCCAGCTCTGTCACCTACAATCTCCTACCCCAAATGATTCCCTCTACACCTCTGGGTCTGGTATGTGAAGTGGAGCTCTGACTAAGCCCCAGTTCACTGAGTTCTTATAGGAATACAGGATGAAATGAAACTTCGCCCAACAGTATCATTACTACATCTTGGTGACTCCTAGGCCAGGCCACCACAGCTCATATCTGGAGAGGAGCCTTCAATGACAGCCTACAGTGTGGGGCTTAGCATTAGTGGGGGAACACAGCCAAGTGCACTCAAGCCCGTGACACCCCTTTGGAATTCCAGAACATTAGGAAACAGATCATAGTCTGAGGTTTTGCTAATTAAATTTGTCCCTAACAATTTATAAGCAAAATCTAACTTTCCATAGTCTATAGACAGCCTAGACACTTGTTGCTCATACCTATGGTGTCTAATCAGAACCAACCAGTAACCAGATCTAACCAGGTGCCTCCTGTGGTCATTCAGCATGACTCCCTCACTGAAGACAGAAGCCACTAGAGGCACAGGCCCTGTCCTGCCCACTCCCACAGAGCCCCAACACCCTCTTAAGTCCAAGTTTAAAACACATCATTAAAAAATGTAATTTTTTTCTGATTTCAAGCCTCAAGTTGTTACATCCCCTCTGTGTGAAGCATTTTTAGCATTTATCTGCAATCCTAATTCTCTGAAGCCTTCAGAAAGGTGAAACATCTTGACAAGTATAATACAGCTAGTTGGTGACCTGGCTGGGAATGGCATCCTGTCTCCCTGTCGCCAGAGCCCAATCTCTCAACCATGTGCATGATAAGATGCTTGCTTGAGGACCCTAATCCTGCCAGGGGCAAGTATTGGGAAGCTGCCCCTATCCTTGACAATGAGTAGGATGGCAGGGGAGGAGAAGAGGAAAAGATGACAGCAAAGTTCTTAAGTGCTGAGAAAATCCATCCTTCCTTTGTTTCTGAGAGAAAACCCTGGAAGAAAGTGCATATTTGTGCCTTTACCAATACTTGGTTTTGTTTTTATGTAAGCTGCTTTTCCCTTCCCTTGGTGGGCTCACTGTGTTTGCTTTTCTTGTCTTTGAATGCTCACACGCTGCCACTTTATTTTATGCCCCACACCCTAACTGCTCATAGATTCTGAACTGGCTCTTGGTAGCATTCTTCATCACAATATACTACATAATCTTCATTTGTGAGAACAGACCCTGTGTTAAGCTGGCTTCTCACCTTTGAGCCTGTCTCTTACAGATTATTGGGACCATTCCGCTAATGCCTAACCCGGGGCCATCAAGCCAAGCAGCAAGCAGCACTCAGGGCCTTCAAGTACAGCCTATCACGCCCCAGCTCCTGACCAATGCCCAGGGCCAGATCATTGCCACAGTCATTGGGAACCAGATCCTGCCTGTGATCAACACCCAGGGCATCACGCTGTCCCCCATCAAGCCAGGCCAGCAGGTAAGAGTACCAAAACAAGGCAGGCAGCACAATACCCTTCTCTTTATCTCCTTTCTCTTCTTTGTTCTCAATGAAAAGCAAACTTTACATTACAAAATATTTGATCTCACTAAACCTAACATATCAGTACTTATAAAATGACACATAAATGTATTTCTCATTTTTAGTGACTATAAGTGAAACACAAATAGCTTCCTAATCTAAAAACAGGAGTACATTAAATTCTAAAAGATCCAGTGGCCCAAAAATCAGTTACAATGCATCCTTAATCTATACCCAATGTACTTAATTTTCAGATTTTTTTAAAGCAATGTCAAAAATAAGTTATGCTTTAACTGTACCATTTAAAAAATATTAAAGATCAAGATACCCCCAAGTTGAATCTGCTATCTACAAATGTGGGAATGAAAAGTAGGAAGTTCTACTTAGTAATTTTGCTAAAACGATCATGACAGTTCATCTTTTCAGTTAAATACCAACTGAACTTTTCTTGTGTGTTTATGCTGGAAGTTGGACGTATGGCTCTGAAGAAGGAAAATGCAGCCCCTGACTTTAATAAGAGTGTAGTTATTAGTCCCTTCAATAAGCATTTCTTATTGTCTACTATATAGCAAGACCAAGCCAAATGCTAAGCAATAGATAGAAAGAGAGATGTTTTCTAATCAAGGAGTTTATGATCTTAAAGAGGACATGGATGTAGACATAGAAGAGGACATAGAAGTAGAGCCCTTGTCCAGTAAAGCAGAAAAGGTCCTGTAGCAGAGCAGAAGAGAGTGAGAATGGAATCTAGCTAACGGGTAAGAGCTGACCAGGGAAATGATGTATAACAAGAGTCCAGGCAGAGGAAACAGCAGATCCAAAGGTAGTGTAATGGGAAAGAGATGATGTTGAGGGGCCAGAGCAAGATTCACCAGACTGGAGCACAGAAGAGGCTGAGGACATGGTGGACAGTTTATATTCAAGTCAGAAAGGACGGGCTTTGTCTCTGCACAATCTTGCAGATGCTACACACCCACTTCATGCTCAAGTTTTCTTATGTGTAAAAGTCAAAAAGGATGGGGAACATCAATATCTACCAAAAAGAATGTGTGTAAGGGCTACTGTGGCTAGAATCCTGTCTGGTACACACCACAATTCATGCTGCTGCTGCTGCTGCTGGTAGCAATGAAGATACCATCCTGGAGACCCATAAAAGGTGGGTATTATACAAGAGAGAGTTGCACGCTCAGCTTTTTTTTTTCTTTAAGAAAACAAATCTGATAGTAATATGAAAGTTGAACGGAAATGATGGAATTTCCACTGTAAGCAAACCATTCAGGGGACAATACTCAAACATAAGCAAGGATTACTGTGTATATCTCCTAGGTAGCTGACAACAGGAATCTGGAGCCACTTACTGTGACTCAAAAATAAACAAATGAGGTATCTAGAGAAAGCATGAGGAATGAGAAAAGGAGCAAGATCCAGGAGTCACCTGGCAAAATTCCAACTCTTAAAAGGAATGAGAGAGGAAGGGGGAAAGAAGAGGTGGAGGAATAAGCAGGAGAGGGACCTGGAGTGTGATCATCTAACACAAGAATTCCAGAACAGGTGTCAGATGCTTTAGAGATGAATCAGGCACAGCAGTGGAGAAACATCCACTTGGCTACAATGTTTTAAATTGTGGATCATTTGCTTTAAACACTTTGAAACAAGTATCCTGTTAACTGGATGAGTCAAAAGTCTGAGTTGGGCAAAGCTGATACCCAAACTTAAGGTTGGAGCGGTGAAGGTGGCAGGGACCATGTGTCTGATGATAGGGCGTGTGTGTTGTCGGAAGGCTAGAGAATATAAAGCAATTAGCAAAAATAAATGCAAAAACAAATGAAAAATGAAGTACCAATATCTTCATTTATTATAGCAATGCAGAAAAATCCCTCCAGAGACCTCAGCCATTACCTGCATTTAGCTTCTGGTCTAACTATGAAGACAGTGCATTTTGGCAACACTCAGAGGCTGTGTATGGAAATCCACTCGCTTGTTCAGTTAATATAAAAAAATCTATTTAAGCCAGGTGTGGTAGTATACACCTTTAATTCCAGCACACTCAGGAGGCAGAGGCAGGTAGAACTCTGTGAGATCAAGGCCAGCCTGGTCTACATAGCAAGTTCCAGGTAAGCCGGGACTACAGGGAGATCTCATATCAAAAAAAAATAAATCTGTTTAATAGAAATATTTATTGGCCATCAACCATGTGTCAGACAGTGTACCTGGAAGCTAGCTGTGTTGGTGGGAAAGATAGACACCACAAGCTCTTCTTTCATGAAGTTTATAACGTAGCAAGGAAGATACATGCTCATCAAAGACTTTTTCAGATAAGAACCTAAGATCTACAGTGAGTGTCATGAGGAAAAAGTGAAGGGGCTTATGAGAGTGTTGAGCAAGAAAGGAAGATGGCCTGGAACACCAGTCAAGAATGAAATGCACGTCCTGGAAACTAAGACCTCTGTCTCTCCACTCTAAGTCTAAATCTTGGTCTGTGTAACCACTGTTCCCAGCTGGACCCCAGACCGGAAGAGGTTCCTGAGATACTTACCATTAGGAGCTTTCCCATCTGTTGTAGTACTTACTTCTTTTGCTACTTAGAATGGTCTATTTGATTCTCTGCCTTTTAAATGGCTCCCCCAAAGATGCAAACACCTCTACTTTGTTAGCATATACATATATATATATGTTGTTGTTGTTGTTGTTGTTGTTTGTTGTTTGTTTTTTGAGACAGGATCTCCCTATGTAGCCCTGGCTGGCCTGTAGCTCTCTGTGTCAATAAGGCTAGCCTCGAACTCCTAGAGTTCTGACTGTCTCTGCCTCCCAAGAGCTGGGCTTAAAGGCATATGCTGCCATGCCCTGCCCCACTGGCTTCTTTTGTTGTTATTGTTGTTGCTGTGAAACCTGTCTCAAAACAGATTTGTCTACTATGCAGCCCTGGCTGGCCTGGAACTCCTTATGTAGACCAGGGCTGTCTTGAACTTGAAGATATCTTCCTGCCTCTGCCTACTGAGTGCTGGGATTAGAGACATGTGCCACCATGCCTGCCCTCCCATTGGCTTGTTAAACCCTACTTCTACCTGTTCCATAATTACCTCCTGGGAGAAAAATGAGATCTGCCTCTTTTCTCACAATCTGCTAAAAACTATTTCTGTCAGCAAAACCAAGCTGTAAATTGCCAAAAAGGTGATGAATTTGTTAAAAATCATTAGCATTTGATAGAAAGAAGCTCTCACACACACCATGAATTTCACATTGGGTATGTAGGTGGATAGATTAATGCTGTTACGTAAAATTGTAGCTCCAAATTTTAGGCATTGTAACTGTGATCTAGGAAAAAGGCCTGATCAAGGAATGGGGCCACTTTTCAATTCTTTGCCCACAGTAGTCATCAGTCCACAGTCTCTCCCAAACCCCCAGACACACTTCCAGAGCTTTCTCATGCTGTGACTCTCTGGAATGAAATCTCACTATTGCTGAGGGAACAGATGACCATTCACTGGTATAACCACCACCACCTGCTCTTCACAGCAGGCTGGAAACTTCCCACCTGGGCTGTACCTGGCAGACTCTTGTCAGTTACAGCAAACATCCCAAAGAGAGATCCCCATGTAGGTATCTGTGCATGCACCTCTCATGTGCGTGAGCATACGCTGAGAATTCAAGAGCGTAGCTGAAAAGAATTTGGAAAACAGCCCCCACCTCCAGGTCACAGCAGGCACTAAGCCTTTTGTTCACCCAAAGCCAGAGTCTATCCTGCTTCCAGAAAGGTCCAGGAACCCAATGGTGAACCTGGCCAGAAATATCAGGGAAATGGCAGAAATAAACAGATGAGTTTGCTTTTTGGCAGTTGAAACACTTTGGAACAAGAAGTTAAGGTCAGAAGTTGGGTAAAACAAGAGATGTGCGAATCTGAGTCGTGGATATAAAAGCTACAACTCTAATCATAAAGCTCCCAGTCAAAAGTGAAAGCTTAAAACCAGAGGTATAAGAATAGTGGTCTTCAGTTTTTTTCTTTAAATATTACCCTTTACATTGAAGAAATAAAATATGGGCAACCACTAAAAAAATAAAGGATTTCTATCATTCAGGAGAGAAATTTCTCAGTTTTTTTTTTCCAAGTTATTTGTGACAAATGCTGGACTTCACAAGAGCATAGTTCTGACAGAAAACTGTGTCATAAATTACAGGAGCAGAGTCCCTAACCCCTACTTGGAAGGAAACCCACTTTTAGAAATACAAAACTTAGATCAGATGACCTGGAGTGAGTCACTTTAATTTTTTTTTAAATAGTAATAATAACACCTTTTAAATCTCCCTAACACTAACTGAAGGAACCTGAGGAACATCTAGGATGGAATCTCCACCACTCTTCGGGATGAGTTAACCCAGTGACAAAAGGCTGCAACAAACTTTCAAAGTTATTGTGTGAAATAGAACAGTATTTTCAAAAGTACACCAGGATCCAATAGTCTCGACAAAGCTCTGCAGTATCTACCACATCTGAGAGCCTTGATGAGCACTGTAAGAATGTAGAAGTTGGATAACTGTTGATTGCCCCCAAGATAAAAGTGCCACTACTGTACCAATGAATGAACTGTATGAAAAAGAGAGAGAGAGAGAAAGATCTTTATGTGCATAAAAATTAAAAATATTTAGTGGAGCTTAGTAACCTTTTGTACCCTGCCAGGGGCTCTGAGGCTACCTTGGCTTATGGAGACTCAGTAAAAATCAGAGAACTGCTCCCACAGGCTTGCTTTCCCCTGGTTGTCCTGTGATTGAACTAATGATCTCTTCATAAGCCACAAAGACATCATTTTTTAGTATATTTTTTTCTTCCTGATTAAATCCTAACAAATGGTAAGGGGAACTTCTGTGTCATGAAGGAAGTTTGAAAAGAAAACGTTACAACTTGTAAAGTCAAACACTGACATTTTAAAAACTTAAATGTCATCGTCATAATATGCAGAGACGTCCATAAGTGGCCTTCAAAAGCAAAGCGCTCATATTTTCTTCTAAACATAACCTTGATGCTACCAGAAAGCCAACCAGAAGCAACTTAGTCAAATCGGCTTTCTTAAAATGCTAGGTGATTACCCCAATCAATTGTTTTTCAAAGAAATATAAAAATGCACTTGGTTTTCAGTTTTAAAACTCAACTTCCCTTCTCAGGTCTGTCCTGAATTACTATTTCCCAGTTTTTTCTTGGAGCCATGCACAATGACATACAAACGAAGCATTTCTCTACACTGACTCTAAGATGGCACAGGGTTTCCCTAAGTGGATGAAACACATGTGGATGATACTGAACCCAAGCCTTTGACCTTCCAGCCCTGTATCTGGGCATCTCACCTCTTCCACCTCATCCTGTCACCCCTGACCATGTTCAGCTGATGTTCTCTGTACACCATGTACCCTGGGATACCTTTTCCTATGATCCCTGACTGACAGCATCCTGTCCGTCCTGTGAGCTATGGACCACTATCCCTCCTGTGTGGAATCTCTGCTCTTCGAGGCCTCTCAGTCTTACTCCCTCCCCTCTGCTTTCTTTTCCCATGTTTCTGTTCATTTTCATCAAACTATATCATCATCAGGGGTCTACACATGAAAAGCAGGGTCCAGCCCAATGGATTCAGCCTCATCCATACAGACCCAGACTCAGCCTATGATGAGTCAATCGGTCAGGATGTTCATTTCTTGCTACTGCATTGTCCTATTTCAATCTAAGGCTGCAGCAGGCTAGAGTCATGCTTCTGGGGAAGTCCAGCCCAGGTACTCTGTGGCTTTCCAATGTCTTCTGTCATATGCCAGGATGTCCCAAATTAGCACCTGTCAGAGAGCAGGAGAAGACCAAGGCCCAGTGCTGTCTTCTCCATTGGTATCGTCCAAATTTCAACCCCTTCTGCTCCCTACACTCTCCCACCTCATTATCTCGGCTGCACCTGAGTCCTCTTTTTCTGCTCTATGCTTAAAATCCAGCTCCGTCCCTTGTGTGCCCCTGCTGTGCTCACGCCACGGTTGTCTGTGATGCTCTGGTCTCCCACCTGAGATTGGAATTCACCAGTAAAGATTTCTCTCATTCTAACTCTGCTCACATTCCCACAGTGCCTGGCATGAGCGGAGTTGCTTCCCTCCCTCTCGCTCTGGAAGCCACTGCATTTCTGACCTGCTTATTCCCTTGCACACGGGACGTGTGCTGGAGCCTTCTGTGTGGGGTTCTTCTCATTCCTTAGGTTAAAGAGGTGTTTCAGTATCATGAAGTAGAGCTGCAGGGAACAAGTTTCCAGAGCCCTGCCGAAGGGTAGCTTCCTCTTTGCTTTTTCAAATCACTCAAAGAGATTTTTTTAATCTCCCCCAGGTCCTCAGACTATTTTCAACATCCACTCCCAAAACTGTTCAACAAATGTAGTACCTGGGCCTTCTGTCCATAGGACAAGAGCCCTTCAATAAGACTGGTGTTCATTATAGTCTCCAAATTAATTCGTTAGTAACTGGTTCCTGTTGCATAGTGGGCTTTGGTTCCTCTTGTCTGACATAACAAACCACTCTTTACCCTTGGGGTTTTTTGTTTGTTTGTTTGTTTGTTTGTTTGTTTGTTTGGAAACCCTAGTGTTTGTTTGGTTTGGTTTGGTTTTTGAGACAGAGTCTTACTATGTAGCCCTAGCTGGCCTGGAACTCACCATATAGACCAGGCTGGCCTTGAACTTCCAGAGATTTGTCTGCCCCTGCCCCTGCCCCTGCCCCTGCCTCCCCAGTCTCTTTACCCATTTTCTAAGAGAATCTTTCAAACCTGCCTGTTCCCTAACCAGCAGCAGTCACACTGAAAACTTCAGAGAACTGCAAATTGGGGTCTAAACCTCAAACTGATAGAGTGCTCAGGGCCCTACTTGTTGATCCAGCTTTTAACAGTGCTCCACAAGATTCCGATGGAGTGAACCCTTAAAATGACTGATTTAATTTCTCTTCAAGCTATTCTAAGATGTGCATTTCTCAGCAAGATGCCAGCCAGTACAGGGGCAAGACAAGACTCCCGAGGCCCCTCCCAAAACTCTCAGACTGTGGCTGGGGGCTCACCATGCCCTTTGTGGCCCTCAGAGTTTCCATGTCCATCTCGGCACACTTCCAGCCCATGTGTATGGTCCAGGCCTCATCTGTTTGCCTTTGCAGATGTGGAGAGATTCTCTTTCTCAAATGAATTTCTCTACAGAATTTTGCTCTTTCTATGTTCTCTCCTTTTCCTAACCTGCTGAGCACCTTTTGCATTTTCCCTCATTTTCCAAGGCACCTGCCACCCCCACTTATTTTCATATCAATCACGGATTTAATTAGAAGGTACTTTATTCTAAAACTCTGATAAAGATGTACTGCTTTGCACATTTAAGATACACAGAAGCAGCGCCACAGAAAAATCACAAAATCTTTCCCAGGTGCTGGTATTTCAGCCTGTTTTGTGGAATATATGAAACAGCCTGGTGGTGCCAACCAGCACAAATAAACCCAGGAAGCCATCCTGTGAGGGCCAGCAGGAGGCTTCCAGCTTTTCAGCCTGAGCCCTGTCCTCCCTGTTTGTCAGCACATGGGGATAGATAGGTCCCTCCTCTGGCTAATGAGGACCATCCTGTGTTCCTCTCCCCATGCCCTCAGCCTCTCTGCACCTGGCTCACAGTGCAAAAAGGGCAGGAAAGTGATTATGAGTACAGACACAGGTAAAGCCCAGCTCTGTCAGGTGGCCTCGTGGAGCTGTAGTGAGCAAATAAAAATATTATTATATAAAGGAACACTTCTGAGAAGAGCTAAGTGGTGGTACTGTAGGTCACCAGAATTAATTCTGTGAAGCAAAGGACAGTCTGTAGACGAGTCCATCTGAGATGTGCCCTCAGGCGATGCCAGCTATCAAGCAGTATTATGTTATTCTTTTTTAAAAGATATTTTATGCCAGGCATGGTGGCTCTTGCCTTTAATCCCAGCACTTGGGAGGTGAGGTCAAGGCCAGCCTGGTCTACAAAGCGAGTTCCAGGTCAGCTGGGGCTACAGGGAAACCCTATCTCAAAAAGACAAAAAAAATTTATTTATTATTTTTATGTGTATGAGTATATTGCCTGCATGTGTGTAAGTGCACCTGTGTTGTGCAGTGCCCACAGAGGTCAGAAGAGGACACTGGATTCCCCTAGAACTGGAGTTATAGATGGTTGTTAGCTGCGATGTGGTGTTGGGACTCAAACCTAGGTCCTCTGCAAGAGCAACCCATGCTCTTAACCACTGAGCCATCTCTCCAATCCCATGTTATTCTTAAAATATAAAATTTCAAGTACTGTTAGACCCCTAGAAAATAATTTCTAAAGTAGAAATATATCATAAGTTTACACAGGTAAACCCCAGAAAATGTAAGTGGGATGTGTTGCAGTGAACAGATGCTGATGGTCTCCACTGGGGACCGTCAGCTCTAAAGTGCAGGCTTCTGCTGGGAATCTCAGTGTGGCTACACTCCCAGCCAGAGCACCTGTGTTTCCCAGGCTGCTGAACCTGCCCAGAGGAAGGAGTACAGGCTTTGACTGAGGCTTACCAGGCCACAGGCAGGCAAGACTTAGCTGTGCTGTCCCACATGGGTCACTTCACCTTTAGAAATCTCAGTTTCCTCTTCTATAAAACATCACCAGCATCTAACAAAGAAAGCTATTGTCGGGTTCAAAAACAATCTATATTTATATGTAGGGAGCAACCAATAAGTGGTGTCCATAGACTTGGCTTTTCACAGTGAATGCATTATAAGAGAACATCTGCCTTCATAGAAGCACCTGCATTAGCCTTTCCTTCTGGCATAGAAAGGAACGTGCTTTTCCTTCACACTTCCAGTTACAACCTCATGTTCCTTTGATAAAATAGCCCAATTTGTGTGGCCAGATATGTTTTAGATTTATATGTGGTTTTTTTTGCCAATGCTTATATATATATATATTTTTGTGATTGTCAGTATTTCTTTAAAAACATAAATAACATTTTCCTAATGCTGCTTTTTATAGTATATTAAATTTCTATATGGAACCACAGCATTGTTTCATGAAATAGCTTACATTTCTGCTTTGTCTTTCCTTCTTGGGTAAACAGTTTTGAACATAATTTCTAAATTAACATACCGAAATCATTAAACTGAGAATATCAAAGACAGAGTTCTGTGTTTACTTAAAAGAATTGCAGTTTAGGAATAGAAGGCAAATGTTTCAGTACTTCCAAAGTCCTGTAATATCAAAGGAAACTGCTCAGAGGAATGCCACATAGTGATGGTCGAATTAGGAGTCCTTTATTAGCTAGCTAGCAAGTCAGCAGTCAGAGATGGGGTAAATGCCCAAGAGAACTCTCAACCCCCAGGAGAAGCAGAGCATGGTGTATAAAACTTAAAACCACAATTACATCATGTCAGAGACAAAGCAAATAACTATAGTCAAATCAAATCACCATATGCCAAACCAGGGGCAGGTCAGTTAACAAAGAGCTTTTCAATTAACAAAAGGCTTTGATTAGGAAAAAACAAGTTTCTCAGAATGCACAAACAATGGGCTCCATAGAGATGCAGGTATAGCTGGAAGGGAAGACATGCTATCTGGACATGCTACCTGGCTACTTGTAAGTTCCCTAATATTGTAGAAACAATATACTCCCTGAACCTGCCTGCATGAGATGTTCTGCCTGACTGGCTGCAGTGGAAACAGCCTGGCAAAAGCACAGGGTAAAGCAAAAGTCAGGTAGAACCAAATGGAGTTAGTTTTGCCATTTCAGTTCTCTTCCTCTGAGAAAAAACTTGGGGCAGCTGATGAGATTACATACTAGGCCACACCATCTAGGCTCACAGTGCTTCTAGAATTCACATCCACATGTCTACACTGGTAACTGGAATCAGGTGGATAGGCTCCATTACAATGCCGGTTGGGTTTTAACAAGAACCTTTAAGAATTCTTATACTCTTTTCCAAGATGACTGAACTCAGAAAAGAAATCAAGACTCCAATATCCTAAAAAATGAAATTACTTGCCTTGGAAGAAAAATAACTTTCTTAGAGTCTTACAAATCTTAGACTCCACTCTCCCTTTGACTGCATAGTCATGGAACAAGTCCTTTAAGCATCCTATTTTCCTCTTGGATTTCTTCTCTGCATAGCATCATACATAAACCCTAGCTTGCTTTAGCGATTGCCAAGTAACACTGCAACTTGGTTGTGCTTTTCTTTACCATGACATCATGTCTGAGGAAGGAATATTTAAATTGATGTTACTTACCACAGCCAGGGCTGATGAACTATTGATGGAATGGGAAGTCAGAGGACTGCTTCCTGATCAGGAGCTTAAACCCATAAACACCTTCGCCATCTAACAGTCTTTGGAAGGACAACTCAATAGGTTAGAGGGGCAGATTGATGTGTAAATACCCATCACATTTTATTAAGTAAATTAAAAAGTAGATTTAATCTTTACAAGGTGTCCATACAGCATAAAATTTACTAGATTCAATTGTTGATTATACACTCAGCAGACTGGCTAATTACCTTGTGTGCTTGCTCAATACATATTAATTTGGGTTCCTTTGTTAGTTGTGACCATCTTTTGGTCATAATCTACCTTCCATTTAGAATAGCTAAGTAACAACATCACTGAAAATGTAACAGTAGGCAATTCTGTTGGAGGGACAATAGAGTCTGATGGTCAGAGGCAACACAGACCAGTCACACACAGTCATGGCAAGTGTATCTGCTGTCCACAGCCTGTGAATGAAGGGCACTACTGTTGACCATGACAGAGGGAAGGGCACGAAGGGGAAACAGCCATAAGTGCATTTTCAAGGCTGCCCATTTCATTGCTGGAATGGAGAAACTGGTGATTCCAGGTGCTGTTGATGATGGTGGAGCAACTGGAATTCTCCTGCATGTCTAATGTGAATGTCAAATGCAATGGCCACTTTGGAAATCAGTTGTGGAATTTCTTAGAACAGTTTATATGAATTTATGGTCCTCTTGCAGAGGACCCAGGTTCAATCCCAGTACCACATGGTGGCCAACAACTGTCCTTAACTCCAGTTCCAGGGAAATTCAATCCTGCCTTCTGACCTCTTCACGCATTTCACAGTGCACTTACACATATGTAGGCAATACAGTCATACACATAAAAATTAAAATATAAAATAAAAATACAAAACAGAAGAACACTAACTTGATCACAGATGTTTATAAAAATCTTTATTGATCATATCCCCCATAATAGCCCCAAACTGAAAACCACCCAACTACTGCCAACAGAGAAAGGATAAACAGCATAGTGGGAGGGATGGGGTTAGGGGGAGTGGAATACTACTCAGCAATCAAAAATAACGAACTACTGAGGCATTCAAAAGATGAAAGAATCTGGTGACAGTCTGCCAAGAAAATAAGGCAGATACAAAGAGAGTAGATCTTATATTACATGGTTCATTCCTAGAATTATGCCAAGTGAATCCATCATGAGAGAAAGCAGAGGACTCAATGTCAAGATAGAAAGTTGGGATGGGGATTGATAGCAGAGAATGAGAACTTTGTAGAATGATGATTTTTCTGTTTTGATTGTGGAGTGGTTTCCACAGGCATATTCATTTGACAAAACTCATCAAACTGCTTGAAAAATTGGTGTTTTATGTGAAAATTATATCTCAAGAAAGATTAACTGGAAAAATGAGCACATAGAGGGAAAAAAGTGGTAGAACTGAGTTAAAGCACCAAAGGCTGGCATTTAGATACTCAGAAGATGGTCGGAGACTGTTCTGTCCTGCAGATGGCTCCTCACCAAAGTTCAGGGCCAGCTCTAACTCTGCTCCCTTTTCTAAAACCTTGCCATACCTGTCAATGTGGACCAAAGGGAGCTAATCAATCAACAGTGGTAGCTAGGGCTGAGGCTGACCTTCCATCTGTTTAGCATTCTGAGTCCCTGGGAACATCTTTCTAGAAGGACAACACAGGATAGAGGGAGTGATTTCTCCCAGGCCCCCCAGTGGGCCTGGAACCTCTCTCTTCTCCCTTTCCTTTTCCTTCCTTTTATCCAGGAGCCTTCCCATCTCACAGCAACAATCCCTTCAGCACCTCAAAGGGATAATAAGCAAACAGATATAAAGACAACCTTCCTTAATAGACACAAAGTTTGAAAACGTTAAAAATTAAATTAGTTCTTCCTTATGGCACTGTATCTCTCAGATCAGGCCCAGGAGCAGATGTTACATGTCCAGAGACCAGCTTCTCCACACTGGGGGGATAAACCTGTAAACACTTCATCCTCTCCATGCCTTCGCTTCCTTGTCTGTGAAACGGACAACAGTAGTGAAGACTGAATGGAACAGGGCATGAACAACCCTAACCCAGCAGCTGGCACAGGGCAAGAACGTAGCAGCTGAGGGACTAGAGAGATGGCGCAGTGGTTAAGATCATGTTAAGTGGTTAAGATCAAGCTCAGTACTGCTTGATCATGAGGACTGGAGTTCAAATCCCAGTACCCATCAGGTGCCTCACAAATTCCTGTAACTTTGGCTACAAGGGGTCCAACGCCCTCTTCTGGCCTCCATGAACATCTATATTCACATGTGCATATTCACACACACATGCACACACAAAGAGAGAGACATAAATAATAAAAATAAAATCTTATAAAAAGGAAGTAACAACTGAGAGGTGCAGATATTATGGGATGTATTGTTCTGACTTTACCTATCCCCAGTTTTCTAGGGGAGATCAACTGTTACCAACTCTACATAACCCACCAGAGCCTTGGATCTGGGATAGTAGAAGGTTCTCACATGTAGTTGGCCTGAAATGAACTCGAACTATCAGTTCCATGAATGGTGGGGGGCATGGGCACACCTTTAAGATTTGCATGTGAGTTGAATACTTTATGTTTCATCTGTACATACTTGCAAAGCCTGTCAGGTATGTGGTAATTGTATGAACAGGCAGAAAAAGAATCCAGCCACACACCATGACTGAGAAATGTCAAAAACTGGGTGTTCTGGCAAGTCAAGTAGGGAATTAATAATATATTTAGAATTACTAATAAAATGCCTGACAAGCAAGCAAGAACATATTATATATACAAAAAATAAATCCTGCCTATGGTACAGTGCTCTTCCACAGAAGTATGCTGCTCACTCTTGGAAATAAAACCATTCAACCCCAGATGAGACTTCTATTCCCTGGCATTTTCCCCCTAATGTTTCATTCATTTTTGTATTTTTTTTACATCCCCTGTGTAGCTTCACCAACCCTCCCAGACGTCAGTGGGTCAAGCAGGCTCCCAAGGCAACCTTCTGCACCTGGCTCATGGCCAAGCATCCACATCTCAAAGTCCTGTGCGGCAGGCTTCCTCCTCTTCCTCCTCATCCTCCTCTTCTTCAGCTTTGAGCGTGGGCCAGTTAGTCAGCAGTAAGTACCCTTTCTGGCTCCATTTAAATCATGGTGACCTTCCTGTTGTCTATTGAAATCTCTCTCTCTGTCTCTCTGTCTCTCTTTCTTTCTTACTTTCTGTCTCTTTCTCTCTCTGGCAGATAGGCCAATATTGTAATGATGTGTGTGTCCAGTGTCCAGGGCCAGATGGCTCCTTAGGGCAACACACACACACACACACACACACACACACACACACACACGGGTTAGTGAATACCAGGGCCAAGCTCCATTTTAAAGGGATCCTGATGTGCCAAGTCAGACCTGCTGATTCCTAAGGTAGAAACTGATCAGTTTGCAGGGCATGAGGCACACAGCTCTGTGCTGAAATAACCAACAACAGGCACAAAGCCAGAAAGTCAAGCTGCTTTTCTGTGTGTTTGAAGTCCCCTGCTGTCCTGTTTGTAGGTGTCAGGGAAAAGAAAGGAAAGTGTGCCTGTGGGCGGGTGTGTGCCTGCACCATCAGGCACCTCCAGTGGCACACCAGGGCTGCTGCGTGGGCTGGAATCAGATGGAAATCACCAAACAGCCATTCACAAATAAAACGAGTTTGAAGGCTGCTTCCAAGTAGAATGGAGATGGTATTCTGTGTATGATATTTTGGAATTAGTTTTTGACCCTAGATGAAGACCACATGTTTGTCACAGGCAAACAGAAACATGTTAAGATGGATGGGACAATGGGCTGATTAAATGCCAGTTACTCACCTTTAGTACAGGTTTTACTAAATTCTTATACACACTCAGACAGCATGTACACAGATTATAGTTTACCAGGAACCAAGATTCCAACAGTTGTGGGCTTAAAAGGCCAATACACCGCACAGGCACCTGTGCCACAAGATGAGGACACATATTCAGTTGAAACCAAGATAAAACTAGAGCACAGGCATCCTCACATGGCATATAGCAAACCTAGTGATGCAAAATAACTCTCCCCCCAAAGAAAAATAAAACATGTGTCCAATAATATAATAAATCAGACTAGACAGGTACTGTAGGTGAGGATGAAAAGGGAATGAGGTAGTATGGAAAGATGCTAAAATGCCCAGGTATTTTGGTGTACTGGCCTACACGTTCTCAATCTTAAATATGCCTCAACACTAAACAGAGTCAGGGCACATGTGAATTTCCCCCAACCCAATACTTTAGTCTTTCCAGATACACAGCCCCTGTTCATTTGGGCAAGAAACTTTTGTCTTACTTGAATAAAATTATAGATAAAATTAATTTATTACAAAAAAAATTAACTTTATTACATCCACATTTTCCTCATAAAGAAACCCCTCCTAGGGTTGTTATGGAAAAAGACTCAAACCCCACTGGAACCCAGTATTCTGTATGTCTGCAAGATATTCCACTTCTAAATAGCAATGGTGTCAAAAATGTAGGGGAAGCTACTGAGGTTTGGTCCTGAAAGAAAATAAGTCAGAGTCAAACACAGGGAAAAAGGATAAGTGAAACATAAAAATAAAAGTACATACCTGTCCACTAAAGCAGCATTTACACAAGGTATTTTACTCAACACATGTTAGATGGATGGAGAGACGGCTGCGTGGATGGACAGATATGTGGAAATGGGTTGTCTCTGGCCATTTATCACAAGTTGAACAAGGAAAGACTAGCCTCTTTTAGAAATCAGTAACAGCGATTTAATAGGCCAGCTGGGATTTCAATTACATAGTAGCCAAGGTCATCAACCTTTAGTTTTATGGTGAGTCATCTGAAATATAAAGACCTAGAAGAGAGAAACTCCTTTATTGCATACATTTGAGGCAGAAAGCACCACACCCTTATACTTGAAGGAAAAGCACATACTCGCTCTAGGTCTTCTTTGTGTAAGAGGGTCTAATAATACCAGTGCATGTCAGACTTTGCACAAACCCACTACTGAACTGAAGCTCATTATAGATTTTGAACATGTTACTTATTTCTCTTCTGTCACAAAACCTAACAAAAGAATGAACATATAATTCATATATTTATAAACAATATCCCTTCCAGTTCAATACTTTGCTAAAATGGTTCATTCAGGAAAACAGGTTTATCAGTGTATTGTGAAGCACGTGATAAAGATGCAGGGGAGAATCTGAAAGGACCTGAGTACAAGAACTTCTGTCCCATGGAGTGGTGCCAGGTCCCCTCCACATACATGTATGTGTTCACCAGCCCAGATACTCTCTGAACCCTGTAGTTTGGGAATTTGGGGGAAGGCTTGACCATATAGGCATGATTGATTAGTAACTCAATCTTCAGCCCCTCTCCCCTGGGATTCTACCATTGCTTATCTTTCTAATGACCCACATATTCTTAAAGGAGCCACCCAATAGCCACTCAATTGGGGAAAAAGATGCTTCTATTATCCAAGAAATTTCATGAGTTTAGAGGCTCTGTGCCAGGAACCACAAAGCCAAATACTAGAATAAATAATGGCCATAGTATTGCTGGCCACTAGTGTTGCTTAGGACATTTTGAGCCTCGAGAGCTCTGTGCCAAGCAGTAGGGACAAAGACCAAGAATATATTTATTATATGACAGTATCACAGAAACTTTGATCATATTTATTATATGACAGTATCACAGAAACTTTCATCAGTGTTGCATTGATGAATCTACCACATTACTATCAAAGAAGTGTTGACCAATTTTCCATATACCAAAAATATTATCCAAATAGCTTACCCACTCCAGGAAAAACAATACCAAGCTATTTTCTTGGTAATGATCACATGATCTTCATATGCAAAGAACTCCACATCTGGGCTCAGAATAACCAAATAAGCATCCTGTCAAAAAGACAAATAATAATAGAGGATATAAAGTTGGGAGGGGGATAGGAAGGTAGAGGTGAAGAGGGTGAAAGGGTCTGAATATAATCAAAATACATTATATGAGATTCTCAAATCAATAAAAATATTAAGAGAAAACATTGTAGCTCTGACACCCCTTTCCCTGTATTAAAGCCTGCTCAGTCTCCATAGTTCTCTCAGGAAGACACTGTTTCTAAAAGCTGGGCTTTTTCTTCTTTTTTCATGTGTATATGCGTGTTGTATATGTACAGGAGTATATGCACTCATATGTATATGGACACACATGTGTGTATAGACATATGTGCATGTGTGTATGCATGACTGTTAAA
The DNA here is from genome assembly GCF_000622305.1 of Nannospalax galili. Lineage (NCBI taxonomy): Eukaryota > Metazoa > Chordata > Mammalia > Rodentia > Spalacidae > Nannospalax > Nannospalax galili. Next base: position 302,569 of record NW_008332591.1, read on the forward strand.
GTCCCAGGTTGATGTCCAGAATCTTTCTAGATAGACCTTCCTCCTTATTAATTGAGGCAGGGTCTCTTAATCAAACCCAGAGCTCATAGATACATCTTATCTCACTAGGCAGTTTGCTCTTGGGATCTCATCTCCCCTTCTGAGGCTGTAATTAAGATAGGACTCCATGCCCACCTACCATTTACATGGATTCTAAGGATTCAAACTCTGTTCCTCATGCTTGTTCTGAAAGCACTTAAACCACTGAGCCATCCCCCAGCCCTAAGCTTGGCTTTAATAAAATCTAGAAGAAAAGTCAAGTAAATGACTTTAAAAGTTCCAATTTGGTTTAAAATTTGCAGTGTACTTACTTTAAAAAGGTAGATATGAGGTTTTGTTTACTTTTTATTTGTGGAGTTTTACTATTTTCTTTATGCTCTTCAGAAAATTCTGGCTTGTAAGCATGACCCTTAGAGAGCAAAGGACTGCTAATTATTTTTAAAAACAAAACCAGAGCTGAACCGTAAAGATGGCTCACAGCACAGAGAAAGCCCCAGCTCATAATTCACACCATTGTCCACAACCCAGTGATGTTGCCATACTGCAAATCGCTCTTCCAAACTGTACTTCCATTCTCAGATGGTTTCTCATTTCTCAGAATTGTCTGGTGAGTACGCCTACCGTGTGCTTCAAAACGAGCACTGAAAAACAGGTGATGTTTCTGTTTCCTTAGGGCATTTCATTCATGCTCTTGGTAGCTTCCTTAAAGGTGAATGTCACTCCCATAATCAGGGACTGGAGAAGGATGATGCTGATGCATGGAGGCTGTTTAGTCCATTTGGAAACCCCTTACACAGACACCAAGACTAACAGTGAGAAGGAACTAAATTAAAAAAATAAAATAAAACAGGGGACTGGAGAGATGGCTCAATGGTTGAAAGCACTAGCTGTTCTTGCAGAAAACCCAGGTTCAAATCCCAGCACCCATATGGCAGCTAACAACCATCTGTAACTCCAGTTCCAGGGGATCTAATGCTCTCTTCTGTCCTCCACAGACACTGTACAACACCGGTGCACTTACACACATGCAGACATAGCATTCATATACATAAAAGAAAAATAAATAAAATTTTAAAAATTAAAAAAAATCTATCATCTGTCCTGGTACATCCTGAGCCCTCAGTTTCACACAGGCACAGAGACTATGTATCATATTCTACAAAAGAGGTTTGTTTGCACACAGTTTGCATTTAGCTTCCATAAAAATCTTTTTACTTTTCCGTTCTTGTATTCTAAGTTTGACGGAGGACCTGTCATCATTATACTTTTGAGTCACTGCTAATTTCCCAGTCCAATTTACCCAAAATTCCCTCATCAGCTATTCCCTCTATAGCCAGGGTCACATTTCAGGTAGACCCTTGCCACCACTACCATTGCTTTCTGGCCTGTATTTTATATGCTGGGCTATCTCAATCTTGGGCAATCTTTGACCAAAGGTGCCACTTCCTCCTCTGTCCAAAGAAGCTCTAGCCTAGGTGGCCCTAGAGCTAGTTAAAGTTGCTGGATCCACTTTGTGGGAGCCCTGAGGTTTCCTTTTGTGGTCCCAATCAAGGAGACCTCAGAGTCATCTTCAAAACTAATTTCCCATAGGACCAAGGAAATGGAAACCAGGTTGATCTATCCATGGAATGCCACACTCTGAGCAAGGATAAGAGCTAAAGTAATATCCCAGGGAAGACTCCATTGACCACATTCACCACTTTTTCTCCTCCTCAAGCAGAATATGCTTATCACTTAACAAAGGGGACCTGTTGCAACAGAAAAACAACTCAAAAGCTTAAGATAAACTTGGAGGCAAAAACAGTAAGTATAGTTGTTTGAGTAGCTACAAACACTAGGAATCATCTAAAGAATTCCTCTAATGTCTAAGAAAAACCCACGTGCCATACAATCACTATAAAGCTAACATCTGTCCAAGAGTGGGCCCCTTCTTTGTATGAGGAGACTTCTGTGGGTCAAATTGTGTAATACATTTTGCTATCCAAGTTTTATGAATAAGAACACTAATATAATGAAAGCTAAGCAACTCACCTCCTCTGACAACCAGCAAACTGAACAGAGATGCTGAGTTCCCTTGACCAGCCTTTGTCGAGACCATTACCCCGTGTAAATTCAAAATATTGCTTGTCTTTGGATGTGGTAGTTCATGCTACCAAGAACTATAATCCTAGTTCTTAGGAAACTAAAGCCAGAAGATTGCTGAGAGTTCTAAACAGAGAGAGAGAGAGAGGGAGAGAGAGAGAGAAAGAGGGAGAGAGAGAGAGAGGGAGAGAGAAAGAGGGAGAGACAGAGTGAGAGAGGGAGAGAGAGAAAGAGGGAGGGAGAGAGAGAGAGAGCGCGCGCAAAAGCACATTCTTGCCACCTCTTTATATAAAACCAGGAGTGTGCTCATTAGAGTGTCATGGAAGACACTGGTTGATGTCCCAGAACTCATTTACTTCTCTGAGCTCTACAGAGAACGCCTTAGTCATGCACACCAATGCTCCCTAGTGCACAGGAGCTCAGAATCCACAACTTTATTTTCAACCCTGGTTATTGTCAGTGATATAGTAAAAGAAGAGCAAAGTACACCACACCTGAACAATCACACGTATCAGTTTCATTCCAAGATTCAGGTATTACCAAGGGAAGGGGGCGTAAACAATAAAGGCAGGGGGGAAAAAAGAAAGAGGACAGGACACGTTTACATAAAATTGCTACCACTACCCATATCCTTACCCACCTGCTCAGCCCTTATGTGTTTGTTGGCAGCACAGGACTAGTACCAGAATAGACCATGGGAACCCTTCCAGTTACAGACCAATCCTTCCTATGCTGGTTAGCTCAACTGATTTAGATAGATCTAGAGATGGGCTAGTAAAGACTGAAAGGTTATTTCCCACAGAGGTATCTAATGCTACAGAGGAAAAAACTCCCAATCACAGATCTCACTGGTCTTCCAATCCCACTGACCTGCACAGCTCAGCTACTGTCCCATGTGGTGGGGGATGAGGGTAGGACAGAGGGGGGAAGTTTGCTTAGGAGCCCCTTCTCACCAGCCCTGTCTGCCTCAGCAGCCCTGTACAAATGAGCCAGCAGGTTTTCTGTACAGTGAAACCTGCTGAGTAATATCAAGAAAAAGTTCAGAAAAACAGTGGCACAAAGAAGACACCACACCAGATGGTGAAACCAGAAGCCAGAACTGTAGAGAAAGGTGTGCACAAGAGTCGGACCCCTGCATCAGAACCTCTGTGCTGTGTGCTAAACAGTGCCCTTTGCTCCACCAGGTGACTCTCACACTTGTCAAATTAAGAAAACCACAGTTCATACACATAAAATAAAAATAATAAAGAAAATATTAAAAGGAGGGGCTGGAGAGATGGCTCAGCGGTTAAGAGCACCGACTGCTCTTGCAGAGGACCCGGATTCAATTTCCAGCACCCACATGGTGGCTACAAACCATCCTTAACTCCAATTCCAAGGGAATCCGAAGCCCTCTTCTGACCTCCATGGCATTGCATGACACGGGGTACACTCACATACATGCAGGCAATACACTCATACACATAAAATAAAAATAATGAAGAAAATATTTTAAAAAAACCCCACAGTTCCAAAAGCCATGCTTTTACAAGGAAAGTCTCTTTTAGTTGCTGTTGTTTTGACTTTTGAACCTCCACAGCTGCTTGCAAGGCTGCTAACCACCTCTTTCCTTTCTCTCTGGAAGAGACCAAACCCATTTCTCCTTTCATTGCACCATTCTGTGCCAACCCCCGTCTACTCTAAATTGGGGAATCAGGGTTCTTCAACTATTATTTTTTATTGCCTCTTTCCCCTTGCAAGTAGACTTTTTTTGTTTTTTTTTTTTTTTTTTGGTCTTTTTGAGACAGGGTCTCCCTATAGCCCCAGCTGTCCTAGAACTCACTATGTAGACCTGGCTGGCCTTGAACTCACAGAGATCTGCCTGCCTCTGCCTCCCAAGTGCTGGGATTAAAGGTGTGCACCACCACACCCGGCGCAAGTAAACCTTTTAAACTTTTCCTAAATCCTAACAAACCTTCTTTCCCCCATAAAGGATTTTATTTTTGCACAGATAAACTGCAAATTTGCCCTGTTTCGTACTGGAACCCTTTGGGGAGACACAGCCACTGTGTTACCTAAGACTTCCTGCTTCACCCCCAGAGCCAAGCAATGGTCTGAGGACGGGTCACAACATACCGAGCAGGCAGCAAGTGAGGAGCGCTGGGGAGCAGTTGAAGGGCAGTCAGAATCAGTTCCAGCTGACCACAACTACCTGCAAATGTAGATCCAGTACACCTGGAAGAACATGAAAATCTAGCTTTTTCTTTTAAAATCAGTGTTTATATTATTGGCAAGTAATTCAAAAAATGTATCAGCTCTGGAAACCGAGGCTGTTTTCCACACAGCTAATTTGCAAGCCCTGCTTCTGGGCTGGTTTTAATGAGGAAAGAAGGCAAGGGCTAGAGGCTGCTGTGTGTTTAGATGTGGTGTCCCAGAACCTCCGTGGACCCTGGAAGCCACTCCACGCTTCTGTGCTGGTTGGTGGGAGTTAATCTTGAAAGCAAGACACAGGGGACAGTCTCTTCTACACACAACCCAAACAAGTCATATATTAACCAATGTTGTCAGACTCCTGGGAGGAAGTTTGGGGAGAAAAAGCAGGATTTCACTTTATCTTATCTAAACCAGTTTTATAAGCAACTCACCAACTCTTGCCCATGCACATAGATTCTCAACATGCTACTCTGAAATGTTCGACACTCCTGGAATGAGCTTCTACCCCAGTGACCAACTTCACAGGCGTCCACATCTGTGCTTGTCTGAATGCTGTTCCCACTAACAAAGCAATGCCCCTATGTTCTCTGGAAGCCACCCACTATAAAGCCCAGATGGCCTCCCTCCTGTCCCTGCTCCATCCTTGTCACACCTGGAGTTGGGTCACACCACCAGCTCTTGATTATCCCCTGCTGTCATTTTTCTGTAGTTGTTTTTCACGTATTAGTATTGGACCCCAAGCCCCAATAAACTGTGAGCACTTGCCTCCCCACATCACTTGGGACCCCTAGGAGTCACTAAAAATACAAATTGATTGTAGTGGCCAAATCATTATTTAATCTCTCTACAATGAAATTATGACTATTGATATGAAAATTCTACAGGACATTTTTTTTTTTTAATGGCTATGTTGCCCTGGTTGACCCTGGACTCCTTCAGTTCAAGTGATCCTCTTGCTTTAGCACCCCAAGTTGCCGTCACTACAAGTGCATCCCACCATACTTAGCCAGGAGTTTTTTTGGTTTTTTTTTTTTTTTGGTTTCGGGGGGCCAGTATGTGTATGAGTGTATTGCCTGCATGTATGTAAGTGCACCCATGGCATGCAGTGCTTGAGGAGGTCAGAAGAGGGCGCTGGATTTCCTGGAACTGGAGCTATGGACAGTTGTTAGTTGCCATGTGGGTGCTGGGAATTGAACCCGGGTCCTCTGCAAAAGCAATCAGTGCTCTTAACCATTTAACCAGCTCTCCAGTCCCAGGGGTTTATTTTTTAATGTGAAGGTAAATATCTGTAGTGCTAATTCTAGTGACAGAAGGCATTTTACAGAGACTGGATATAGCCTCCTCAATAGTGAGAGGAACTATACATGCACTCTAAGACCCCTACACACAGAGGTACAAAATTCCTTATTTAAAAGTCCTTTAAAATTGTCACTTAGGATGCAAATGTTTGTCTCTTTTCATAATACCTAGAGAATATATAGCCCTGAGCCCCCAGTCCTAGGACAAGAACTCAAATTCACTGAAATTGGTGGGTTATTGTGCAGAAAAAGGAAGAAAAACTTTCCACCGAAGTCCAAAGAGCACGTTGAAGAACAATAGGGGTGGCGTGCGGGGAGAATGGCTTCGCTCCAGGCAGGATTGAGCAGCACTTTGAAATCTCCCACCAGTCCCAACCCATGCTGTCTCCAGCTTGGTGTGTGCTTTCATTTATCCAGGGATCAGTAGCCAGGGGGGAGAAAGTTTCATTCTCCAGCTGTTGTGTCATTTCCCTTGATAAGTCCTAAATTGACCGCGTTATCCCACACCAAAGGAGCCTTCCTGTGGTAGGCATTTTTTATTATGTGCCCTTTCAGGAGACAAAGGCAGCTGTGTCAGTAAACTGCTATGAGGGAAAAAAAGACAATATTATTCTCACTGCTTCATAATCATGCTTTCTGAGGGCCTAATATGAACATAAGAAATGAGGCAAGATTACTGTCTGTTAGCCTGGCTACGTGGCAATCCAGTGAAGGAGAAACACAGAGGGGACCATTTTCTTCAAGGGCAATTGTTAGCACAAAAGATTCCAATTAAGACATTCCCAATAGAAACCTTCCCATGTTTATATTGTTGCACAATCTTTGAACAGGTTTATGGGTAAAGTTGAGCCACACCTCTCTTGCAAGCACCTCCCCTTGCTGGCTGTTGTCTGGTAAGCCCTGAAGTGTGTTCTTGCTTTGGGAAGTGGCTGTAAGCAGGAGCTGCTTTATCTGGGATAGAAGTATCTGGAATGATGACTCCTGAAGGTGGAATGTGTTTGAGGATGAGGGCTTGGTGCCCCATCTGGGAGAAAAAGCCAGATTCTATGATGTTTTCCCCACTACACTGCTGTTATGCTACTTTCTTATACTCAGCGATAAGCATCCTGCCTGGTGGTGTGTTGGCATATTGATCCTGTTTTAAAAACATCTCCACAGATCCTCAAACGGCAGCGGGTGAGGTGGATGGGGTTAATCTGGAGGAGATCCGAGAATTTGCCAAAGCTTTTAAAATCCGACGCCTGTCCCTTGGTCTGACGCAGACTCAGGTGGGACAAGCCCTCAGTGCCACAGAGGGCCCTGCATACAGCCAGTCGGCCATCTGCAGGTAACGGGCGCCACATGCGCATGCTGTCACCTGTCCCAGCCAGCCTGGGCCTTATTTGTTCTCGCGGCTCAGCATTTCTTCTTCGGGTGGGCAAAGCTGGAGGGACAGAGCATAGAAAGGAAGACTGGGGTAGCTGTGTGTTGGGATGGTGATGTTGATGCCAAAGGAGGCATCAAGGCAGAGTTGAGGGGTCCTGGCCTGTTAACTCCTATCAACTCACGTGAACTTCCAAGGCTGGCTCATTGAAATTCATTGCCCGGTGCCCTAGGTGGGATTCAGCACCCACTTCTGTCCACACATGGACATTCTGAGAAAAAGTAAAGCTGCCAGTGCTCCCTATAGTTAACCACCCAGAGATAGATATAAAGATTTCAAAAACCCAAAACAATCGACACATTTTTAAAAACTGAACTATCTTGTGACCTTGAGGGCATTTTTTAACTTGCCTTCCCAGACACATCTTTAAAGTCAGAAAGAGAGCGGCAGGGGGGGAGGGGGGCAGTTAAATTGGTCAGAAAAAGGTAGTAAGAATCTGGCCTAATAGTACCCATCCTGTCTGCCAAATTAAATAAATAAATGGCCGAATCCAGCCTTGGTTACATCTGAGTTGATCCAGGTTAAGTCGGCAGGAGCAGACCCCGAGCATGCATGTGTGTGTTGCACTAATCCCATGTTTATGCATGAGGTAACAAAGCACTCAGTAAGAGCTTTTTCCTCTTGGGCAAAGCCTTATGAGTCCTCCTCCATCAGGAGAAGTCAAGAAACCAACTCTAAACTCATTTAAGTGGGTTTTGTTCTTGGTGATCCATGAAATACTGTCTTTTTATCTGCTCTTTATACTTTTAATGTATTCCCCAAAGGACGGAAGTGTACTTTTCCTGCAGTTTAAGACTAAGGTTATAAATAACATCAGTATGGGGTAGTAGCTTGCAGTTCACATTTTGCTCAATGATTTTCCATAAAACCCATTGATTGTTGTTAAATACAAAAAGCACCATAGGATCCTCTCACTTCTATGGTCTCCCCTACTGTTTTTTCTTATAAGATACCTCCCTGTAGAAAATAACCTTTATTCAGTCTATACAGGGATGCTACTGCTGGGAAATTTGTTTCAAGGCTTGTATATGTTATTCCAAACAACACGTACAGAAACAGCAACACTAACAAGCAACATCAATGATATGAATGCCGTTGCTCCCTGTTGGGAGACATTAATTTTGTCTAGTCCTGACAGCCTTGTGATAGACGCAGCCACAGGTTTTTAAGTTGTTGCCAATTTGCCTTTGTTGCTAAATTCCTCTTTGGCTTATTTTTAGCCCTAAAATGTGATTTCCTCTTATTGACTGAAGTGCTCTCTAATGTTTCAACTCACACACCTGCATTCCTGGGCATCCCCAATCAGATATGCTGATTTGTAAAGTGTTTCCTGGAGTGAAGTTTAAAAAACCTGCAGCTTGGAGAGACACACTGGAGAAATTTTTGTCTTATAACACCCGGACTTTGGGCCCTTTCTCCAGCTTCCAGTGTTTCAGTGAGATCTTTATTAGGAGTTATCTACCTTAATTATTAATTAATTAATTAGCATCTTGAAGCAAGATCTTACCTTGAAATAATCTCTGAAAATTCAAAGAATGGGAAAGAATGTGCCTGGTGCCTGCACACTTAGGCGTCCCTATGCCCTCATAAGATGCAGTGATTCCCAGGTGCTGTGTGAGCCCCAGCTTCCCAGTGGCACAGAAAAAAAGATGACCACAATGTGCCCCAATGTTCCTTTTACAAGCCTTGTCCCTTGGCATGGCCCTGTGAAGCCAGTTCTGAGCTATCAGGAGTTCAAGCTCCAGGCTCTTATGATAAAGGGTGATAAGATGTGGGCCATGGCTAATTATCACAGTGGTGGCTTTGGGGAGCCTGCCACAGGTGACAAACTCACTACAGAGCATAAATGATTAACTCACTTGCTCTGAAACCAGATGTACTTATTTATTCCTTGATAAGTCCTGGAAGGTACATCATTCAAAACTAAACAATGCCTCCCTGAGCTCTACCTAGAGGGAATGCTACCTAATGGACTTTGATGCCATTTGGGCTGCTTATCACAGCATAAGAGCTCTAAAAACACACTGCCAATGATCAGATCCTGGCACAGAAGCACAGAAAGGAAGTCTGTCCTTCTGTCATTTTGCAAGCGTCTTAACACGTGTCAGATGATTGTTTCTCAACAGCATGGAACACTTTAAAAGAGAGAAAGTCTGTGTCCACCATTGTCAGTAGGAGAGGGATATGAATTTGGACTTGGAATGAAAAAAGAAATGAACAAAAGGGAACTGATCTTTATTGGTATTTCATTTAGAGTGAGTATGAATTTCGTACCAGGAAGACTTCTTAAAACACGCTATATAATTTTGTCCAAGATGCTTCCTATTTTTTAAAATCAGTGTGGCAAAGAATTGCTGATGGGCAATTGATATATAGAAGACCTCATTTACAGAAAATGATATCATTCAAGTACAGTTTATAGATATCATACATTAAACACAGCTTGATGCCCTGGCACAAAAGTGCACCATTACACAGGATGGTGATTGGAAGGCATGAAGTGGCCTATGCCCACCCAGGGGTCGTGTATTCTATAGTAATTAGAATGTGTCCAGCTGTTTGGGCCAGAGCTATAAAGTAACAACTGCTCTATGTTTTACCTGGACAGGAGGCATGTTGTTAACTTACATATGGTGAAAATTGTTAGCAGAGAGAAAAAGTTAAAATAAGACACAAAAGGGAGATAGAAAAGAGGTATGAAGTGGAGCTTGTCCCAGTGGCCATCACAGACTATAATGGCTGTAAGATTTTCAAGATCAACACAATGGGGAGGAATCTAAAGGAAACCAGATGTAAAGCATGATCATTTTAAATGACAGAATATGACAACTTGTCTTGAATGTCACTTTCTTGGGTTAATTTTTGTCTTAAGAATTCTGAGGGTGGGGGTAATGAAACTGGCTACAGTGGCAGAAACGTATCTCAGAGCTTAAAGCGGAAAGGCCTGCAAACTGCTTGCATTCCCATCCTGATAGTATGTGTGTTCTGGTACACCTTTCCCCTCCCCTGTCCGTGTGCGTGGTGGGCATCTGCATGGCTGGCATGGAGCTTGCTGGGAGGGTGGGTGCTGGCTGGGGCAGGGCTGGCTACCTTGCAGCTGGCTGCTAATCTGGAGTGAATTTGCCCTGCCAGGCAGTCAGGCAGGCAGGCAGGAGGCCCACCCTGGCAGAGGACTCAGTGTAAGACTGTTCTTTCTCAATTCTCCCCCCAGACACACCATCCTGAGAAGCCACTTTTTCCTACCACAGGAAGCCCAAGAGAACACTATAGCTAGCAGTCTGACAGCCAAACTGAACCCTGGCCTTTTGTATCCTGCCAGGTTTGAAAAGCTGGACATCACCCCTAAAAGTGCCCAGAAGATCAAGCCGGTGCTTGAGCGGTGGATGGCTGAGGCTGAGGCCCGCCACCGAGCAGGTATGCAGAACCTCACGGAATTTATTGGGAGTGAGCCGTCCAAAAAGCGCAAGCGGCGTACCTCCTTCACACCCCAAGCCCTTGAGATCCTCAATGCCCACTTTGAGAAGAACACACACCCCTCGGGGCAGGAAATGACGGAAATTGCTGAGAAGCTGAACTATGACCGGGAAGTAGTTAGAGTTTGGTTCTGCAATAAAAGACAAGCCCTGAAGAACACAATTAAACGCTTAAAGCAGCCTGAGCCGGCCTCAGCAGTCCCGAGGGAGCCCTTCACAGACTCTCTTGAAGAAAACTCCTAAAGAGACACCCATCCATGATCAAAAGCAAACTCAACAGAAACTAAACACTACCCTTGAATCTACACAAGAGAAAGAAAGACGATAGAAAGAAAGAAAGAAAGAAAGAAAGAAAGAAAGAAAGAAAGAAAGAAAGAAAGAAAGAAAGAAAGAAAGAAAGAAAAAAAGAAAGAAAGAGAAACTTAATGACACCCCAGGCATCACCCTTGTATGTAAAAGACTAAGAAAGCGACCAAGTGGGCAGAATGGTTTATACATGTCCGTCGGTTTTCCAAGAAGAATAAAAGAAATTTTTTGCAAATTTTTAAATGAGAAAAAAAGCCACACGGAAGGAGTGTGTGGTAGGAAAGTTCTCTCCCCAACCTGTCTCCCTAAAGCCAGTTTTTTAAAGCAAACCAAATAACCACATACTTTTTTCTGTATATGATAAAAATGTGAACACCTTTTAACGAAAAAGGAAAAAAAAAAAAAAAAAAAAAAAAAAAAAAAAAAAAAAAACAGTAAAGCACCACTACAAACTTGTGTCTGTTCAAAACGAATGCAAGTCCGCCACCTGGAGGAATGACTGTGTCCCTTCAGGAACTAAGTGCTGATCACTGCAAAACCTATTAACCAAAGTCAGAAACACTGCAAACGCGATCGTCTACTCTCCTCTGTGTGCAAAGTTGTGTTATGAATTTCCACATTTGTACCAACAGAAAAGTAGGAAGCCTGCTTTCTCCCATCTTCCCCATCTGTGGTCTCCACCATTGGGGTGGGTGCCACTGTTGACACATTCTATAAGGCTCACTCACTATCAACTTGCTTCTTGACAGATGAAGTAGCTTCTTTTTGGGACTGTTTTGTTCCATTTTACTTTCTTCTGAGGGGTGGGGGCAACCTGGATTGTGTGCCAAAGCATTTGTTGCTTTCTTCTCATGAGTTGTGGGTTTGAGAAAGAAAATGGAGCTCACATTTCCCCTCTTCCCTATCTCTCTGTCTCCCTCTCGTGAGGCCTCCAGGGTCTGCTGGAAGGTGGCAGAAGTAGGGAGAAACAGTGTCTTTTCCACTCAGATCCTGCGGAAATGCAGGAGAGACTCAAAAATAACTAGGGCTTTGCTCGATGGCTGTCAACACTGGCAGATGCCATAATTGTGCTCACTGTCCACACCAGAGCTTAGGATTTTTCTCAGTCTGCTGGCCATGTACTTGGAGAGCTGACCAAAACTAATTCAGTAATATAAACATAAGCTGCACATTTTGGTTCAATTGTGTTATGCTTCTGTGCAAAGCAATTTCTCTCAGAAGTCTGATAGCCAAAGAAATGCCTCACGGTTTCAGCCAAAACATACACAAGCATGCTCACATCCATCCACCCTGCACAGAGAGACCGCAAAGAAAGTGACGGTGACCTAGATTGCTAAGGGCCATAGAGAGTTGTGCTAACCTCACCTTCTCTCTCTGCTTCTATCATCAGACAGTGATAGCAGCCTTTTGGAGTAAGGGGACAAATGTTCTTAGGATGTATAAATGGAGGAGAAGCGTGACAGGCAAATTTGAACAATTGGAATGGGGGTCTAAATTCTTGACAACAAAGGAAGCTTTAAAAAGGAAAAGTCTCCTTGAAAAGAATAATATACAATAGTAGCTCATATAACACGTGAGAATAGCCTTCACTATCAGAGCTAGCAAATCAGTTCATTTTAAAACAGCTTCCCAAGACGTGGATTATGATAACCCCAAGAAGCTCCCAGAATGCACTGAGGATGGGGATGGCAGGGCAGGGGAACAGCTTGAGCCTGCAGGTGGTATTTACACCCAGATGTAGGCAGAAGTCTCTGTCAAAGGAGGCAAAAGAGAACCATCAATTGACTTGCTGTCAAATGTGAATGTTCATGAGTGATTAATAAACACACTCATGTGCTGTCTAGAGGTGAACCATGAAAAGGAAAGAGGTGACTCACCACATGTAGCCCAGTGATTAAAAAGGCCATCTCCTTCCCCTAGCACACTCCTCCCAGCTAGGGATCCTGGTTTGTTCTTCTGTTGGCTCCTTTCCTGGTAGTGAGCATGGGATGGTTCATGGTAGTGAGCATCAGATGGTTCATGCAGCAGTCAGGAGATTACAAACAAGGAAACCCTAAAACTTAGTAATAATCCTGGAAGTGACTCAAGGCATTGGTAAAGGCCACCAGTCTGATGCTGTGGACCACACCAGCCTGATGAATGCCAACAGCATCATGATAGCATCTCACCATTGCAAAACCTGCACAAATACCAGCAACCCAGAAACTGAAAACTTTATTGATTAAAACAGATTTTGTATTCTCCTAGGACCTGCTCCAAATTCCATCAAGAAAAGCTCCCCAAGAAGAGAAGTTAACAAGATAACAAATGACGGATACTAAATGTTTAAAACTATGCCAGCAGCAGGCGCATAAGGCCTGTTCAGTTCTGAGATCTATAATTGAGAGGGTATAACTAGGACAGTGAAAATATGAAACAAAAGTAACCACCCAGGGTAGAACAAAAGAGAAATAAATTCATCCCATGGTTGTAAAACCATTCATGTGCGGTGATTTTTTTTATAGTTTTATAATTTTGTATTGTTTTATAAATTATTTATATAGTGTTGTGATGCTTCTTATATTAATTTTTTACAGATGAATTTTTTGCTACAAGGCATAAAAAGGTGCCTGAACAGATTCTTAGGAATATAAATTGTACTTGTAACATATAAGTCTTCAGAACCACACTTACTTCTTAATTTTATGAAGACATTTCTTATTTCCTCTGGTTAACAAGTTCATAAGCCAAGAACATTAAGTGTCTTTTGTTTCTATGAACTGAAGGTTAAGGTTGCCACCAACAAAAAGTAAAAGCCACTTTGGGCATATGTGGTTGTATTTCAAGCTTCAACATCTTTCTCACACATTCTTACATTATTGTCATCTTCATTTTCTTCATTATTTGATGAAATATAATAATAGACATTGTGTTTTACACTTGCTTGTGGGTTTTTTTCCTCTTTCAACCAAAAACAGTATTTTCAATAGTTCAAGGTTTCACTTGCATTTGCAAGGTTTTAGATTCTTTATGTCATAATCTCACAGCTACACACGTGCACACACACACACACACACACACACACACACACACACACACCACAACATAAAAGAGAGAACAAAAAGCAAAAGGAGCTAGGGGAAAAAAACAAAACAGGTAGAGGCATATCAAAGAACTCAAGCTATAACCAAAAAGAAATCGAAAATTGCCTTTGCTCGTCTTCTCTACGCTGGACCAAAGCTCAATATTTGTAGGTATATGCACATTGTGTAGATATGGCTGAATGTTGCTGACAATCTTGCAATACTAAACTGTTCCTATTTTAAGAATAAAATACAAACTGTTCATCAGTGTTTTACCTCAGCACTCTACTTGTACCCAGTTAATGACCAAGCTCAAAGAAAATGGAGAAAAATTAAACTGATTTTCATTTTCATGCTTGACTGTAAAATCTGTTTGGATAACATTTTGTAATGAGCTTTTTGTCATGTGATTTGCTTGTCTTCAACTTGAAATTATATGAAGCACATTGGTTTTTTTGTTGTTAAAAAGTGTTTTTTTAAAATTCATTTTAATTTTTTTTATTTTTATTTATTTATTTATTTTTTGTCCTTTGTGCTGTGGTCTAGACTGGTCACCAGGGTCACTTAATGAGGCGCTGCAAAGAGATCTGCTTCTCCATGCCTGGAGCAGGCAGCAGAGGGAGGGCAGGAAAAACAGACTGGGTTGTTCTGGAAAAATCATCATGATGAGACATTGACATGATAGACTTGTGACCAAGAAGCCAAACTGGATGTTTAAAAGCTCCTTACTTGCTCTGACATTGAAACCAAAGCTGATTTATCTGCACAGGTTGCTTAATGTTTAAAAAAATAAAAAAAAAAAAAAAACTGTTCTTAATCTAGAGCAATATCTGTATGGTCGGTAAAGCTGCACTTTGTGTATTTCCTAACAGCTTCAGATCTGTCACTTTTAATTTGTACCATAAAAAAATAAAGAATTGTTTGACATGAGCTTTTGGGCTTAGTGTGTCTTGGACTTAGGTGTATCACCTAAATGGTAGTCTCAAGGTTAATCTCAAAGGTAATCTCAAAGGTTAAGAAAAGGAAACACCATATTCACTGGGATGCTTTTTGTTACACGCTATGGAAATCCAACTGCAGCCTACCTAAATGACAAGACACTGTGTTGCATGACTTAATGAGGAACCTTCTTGTGGATGTCAAGCATGGAGCATGCCATCCGCTTACCTCACCTGGCTTTCTTCTCAGTCTGATTTTCTAGCCATGGACCCTAGGACTTTGAGTCATACATCTGTCTCTACACTAAACAGTGGCACTGGGGTGTGGTGTGCTTAAATCCGCTTTACAGGGTCACAGGCTCACTCTCATCTGGGTGGCCCAGGGTACCCCATGATGACAGCAACACAGGACCAACCAGATGAAAGAAGAGTCTCCCCAAGAACCAGAAGATGGAAGATGAGACATGGCAGTGGGCAGATAAACCCAGACCCACTGCAGTCTGTTTCTGATACCCAGCCAGGAACCAGCTTCTGCAAAGTGCTCTCCAGAGGCTGTTCTGCTGCTCTTGAGTAATGTCATGTAATAGACATTTTACATCTAGAATATACTGGTAGGAGGAGTGAACTGAGTCTGTTATATAATTTACTAATTTAAAAGAAGGCTAGGATCATCTTGCTAAAAATGCCAGTAACCATTCATAATATTTAAAAGCACAATTTCCATGCTTTTGGTGACTTTCAACAAATATTTCTTAGGGAACACAGAGAACTGTATCTCAATGGACAACCAAAGTGGCCAGAAAGCTCTAAGACTGATTTTAAAAGGAATACATTACATA
>NW_008332591.1:318587-338920 GCF_000622305.1 Nannospalax galili
ATTAATATCAAGAGCCTAGGCTTAGAAGTCGATCACAGGTGTGTATTTTAAGTTCATTCTGAAAGCTGTTTGGTAACCATTTCCTACTAACCCCACTACACAGGTACAGTATATTCAGGGGCAGGGATAGCAGGAATGTGTTTGGTGAAAAGTGTGACTGGAGAGAGTACAGAAGCCCTGGGTCACAACATGCAAATAAAATAAATTCTTCCCTAAGTAGCTTAGAAGTCGATCACAGGTGTGTATTTTAAGTTCATTCTGAAAGCTGTTTGGTAACCATTTCCTACTAACCCCACTACACAGGTACAGTATATTCAGGGGCAGGGATAGCAGGAATGTGTTTGGTGAAAAGTGTGACTGGAGAGAGTACAGAAGCCCTGGGTCACAACATGCAAATAAAATAAATTCTTCCCTAAGTAACATGGCTCTGGCTCCTTGTCCATTGCCCTGCCCTTTGAAAGGAGTCCAGTCCAACAGCATCCATGTGACTTGTCCACTATGCTATGAGGGAGTTCATGGTCAAGGGGGGAAGATGACACCTAAGAGATTTTCAGCACATGGGTATATATTTCCATGTTTTCCTAAAGTAGATCATGAACATAATTTATTGTCTTTTGGGTAGCTTTCTGTTTGCTCTATCCTTATTAGTGAATAGATAATAGCCATCTAAACAGAAGCCTGGGAAGCAGTCCCAGTCCTGTACATATATGCACACATGTGCATGTTCATGTGCGTGTGCAAGTATGTGTGTAGGGGCACACACACAAGTACCAAGTCAACAAAAGTCCTGGATATTCTGCCTCATGAATTCCCTTGAAATCTGCCTGCTGATCCGCATTTCCCACCACTAATCCCTAATTCAGCTGGGTCACCTTGATGTGTTCCACCAAGTCTCCTCACCCAGCATAAGGGTAGTCACTCTAAAAGGCCAGAACTTCTCTGTGGAAAACCTTCTTGGTGTTCCATTGATTTCTGATGAACCCCAGACTCCAGAAGAGCACTCATTGCCTTCTGTGATTTGGTCTTTGTTTAATCTTCAGCCTGAGCTCACATTAATTCTCAGTTTATGTAATTATGTCCCAACCTCACCAAACTTCATAAAATTTTCCCATTGCCCAGAGCACTTTTGCTGCTGATCCTCCACCGGAAAAAAACTATCCACTGAATATTCAAATTACCTATCGTTCACTAAAATTCAGTTCTGGTCAACTCCACAAATAGTTATTAGACTCCTACTAAGTGCCAGACTTGTGCTTCCTACATTATAATCTTTACCAAGCTTGCATATTTATTACTCACCACTTAGATGTTACAAGACCATGGCCACAGATTTCTGAATGACCTACAGACCTGGCTTGCCAATACATACAATATATTCAGAAATATATTTTAACTAGTTGTCATTTAGATGTACCAGACCATACTTGTCTAATAAAAGTAACAATAATCTCGTATTTATATGAGTTTTAAATCCCTGTCAAATAACATAAATCCATGGAAGTGTGGTAATTACTATTTTATAGATGAAAAAAGATCAAGATTCTAATACTCATAAGTTGAGGTGGCACTTGAATACATTAGGAATTAGAGTATTCATCATGGTGAGTACACACCAAATCACAGTGAAATGGCACCCAATAGTGCCATGTCTCTGAATCATCAGTAAAAAGCACAATATCCACTATATACTAAGAGTTCTGTAAAGATTCACTGTGTTGATGATGAATTCCCATTATCTAATTTAAAAGTCCACTATGATTTGCATGGATTTACCCTGAATGATTAATTCTTGACAGAAATAGTAAAAATGGTATAACAGGATATTAGAAGTCTCTGTGTCTTGCTCCATTTCATTATGACTGGGATTTGGGAACTCGGACAAAACAACGGGGAATTCTGATCATTCTAAAGGTAAACAAATTTAAAACCAACTGAAAAATGAGAAAGTCAGCGGATCCTAGAAGTTATTTGACTGATCGCACTCACTGAAGAATATGCAGTGTGTGTAGAGCCAGGAAGCTAGCCTGGGACCTGTCCTGGGACTGTAGAACTTTCTCCCATGCCACTTTTAAGAATATTAGTTGCTTTCCTGATGGTCAAGAACTTCTGGCTTTATCAGATCTGCCGAGATGGTGATTTGGGGACTAAACATACACTTCCCATTGCCTTATCTGCATTTACAAGTGTGAGGCCTGTGCAAAACAATGCATTAATGGGTTTTGCTTTTTAGTTCATGGGGTATCATCTGAAAGACAGGATGTTTCCAGGAAGGTTGGCTATCAGCACATATGCACTTGTAGAAGAGGCAATAGAACTAAACCGATCCAGAGCTGGAGTAATTACAAAACCAGAGCTCCAAAGAACAAGGAACCCAATGCAATAGCAACATTAACAGTGAACTATAATATTGAAACCTTTGCTGATGCTCTGATTAAGATGCTAGATAAAATCACCATTTCTTGGTTAGTGTCCTCATTTCTAAACCTTGTACTGTTTTCTGAGCTCTGAGGCCTGCTTAGACATACTAACGCTGCTAATAAATGCTCATGTAGAGGAAGAATCACCAAGACTTGAATTTACAAAGACTAAAATCCCTAAGTAATCATCACTGAAGTAGATCACTAGGCCTCAGACATGGATCTGGTCACCATGTGGGACACATCTATAGCTGCAGTTGAGGGAAAAATATTAACTGGGAAATAGTTTTGCTTATCTTTCCTACAAGTTTTTCAGGCTGCTGATATGTTTTATCACCCAAGTCGCCTGCACTTATTCTAGAAAAGTTAGACTATACAAAGAAACAATGATATTTTCATTGTAAGCATATAACAATGCTGTAATTCATGTATTACTTAGTAGTATAATTGCACAGTTCAGTTCTTTATATTTCTCATATTCAGATCCCCACCCCCATTTCCATCTCCATCCTACTCCCTTTCCCCCAACTTTATGTCCTCTATTATTATGTTCCTTTTTTTAAGGCCTGTCAAGTCTAATTATGTTCCCCAAATGCTCATGGGTGTGGACCCATCACTTGGAGTCTGGTTAACCTCCTAAGCATCACACCCTTAAAGAAAACTTAATCTCCCTCTCCCAGAAGCTATCAGTTGCCCACAGATCCTCAGCTAGTGTTACAACTTCTTTCCTCTTCCCCCATGCTGGGCCCATATCTAGCTTGGGCTTGCACCGGTCTTATGTATGTTGTCATAAGCACAATAGGTTCATCTCTGCAACTGCCCTCTTCTGTCCAGAAAACATGGTTTCCTTGTATTCATCCACCATCTCCAGCTCTTACAATCCTTCCACCCCTTCTTCCCCAATGATGGCCTTGTCTTAGTTACTTTCTATTGCTATGATAAAAATATTGGCCAAAACCAACATTGGGGAGAAGGGTTTATTTGGCTTAGAAGCACAATTGCTCATGAAGGGAAGCCAAGGCAGGAACTCAGGGAAGAAATCTGGAGGTCATTTCATGGAGGAATGCTGCTTACTGATTTGATCCCATGGCCCATGTTCAGCCTGCTTTCTTATACGATATAGGACCACCTGCCCAGGGGTGGCACTGTCCACAGTGGGCTGAGTCTCTCATATCTCAGCAATCAAGAAAATGCCCCACAGGCATGGCCACAGGTCAGTCCAATGAAGGAAATTCCCCAGTTAAGTTTCCCTCTACCCAGGTGTGTCAAGTTGACAACTAAAGCTATTCAGCACAGTCCCTGAGCCTTGGGAGTAGAAGGTGTGGTATAGGCAACCCATTTAGGGATGAGCACTCCACAGTCTCTTTCTCTGCACATTGGCCATTTGTGGGTCTCTCTCTGCTAATCTGCTAATCACCATCTGCAGCCAGAAGAACTTTCTCTGTTGAGAGTTGAGAGGTACACTGATCTATGGGTATAGCAACATAGTTTAATAGTGTCTTTGTTTAGCAGAATAGTAGTAGGTTCTCCCCCATGGCCTATAACCTGTCTAGCCACAGGTTCTTGGTGCTGATAACAATGCGAGTTATGCTCTTCATCTTGTGAAATGGGCCTAAATCCAATCAGAATGTTACTCAACATTCATGCCAGTGAACATATCTCATCAGGCCAGTTGCTGTAGCGCACAGGGTTCACAGCTGGGTAAGGATGATGATTACTTTTCTCTTCCTTTAGTACACACATCAGTTTCTAGTACTATGAAAGCTAGCAAATAGAGATGATGCTTTGAGGTCAATACCAGCTTTATTTCTCCTTGTTTATTCCATGACTCACATATGCAGTGTTTTCAGCAATAGTGTCTTGCCATCAAGTTCTGGCATGTAACAAAGAGCAATGGAAATAACCAATATTGTTTGAGGGTACAGAATGTAGCCCCTGTCAGCAACTCCAAAAAAGGGAGTCTATTCCTGGCATTAGACTTTTTATTGGTTATCCTGTGGTATGTTATAGGGCCTTTGAACCCCCATTATAGGGTAACTTCATTTAAACTCTTTTATATATGTATATGTATATATTTTAAAGAAGTTTCTATAATAGTAGGTTTTCATATGACTTTAATAAAAAACCTTTATTATTATTAACCTTCCCCATACTCCCTCCTCTTCCCTGCCCTCCCATTCCCCATCCTATTTAACCCTTCCTATCCTTTCTCCCTTTATATAACTGCATTCTATATCCCCTTCCATGAACTTCCCCCACCCCATGGCCCCTTCTATGGATTTTCCAGCTGAAGCACACCTATCTAAAGAGTCAAAGTTAGCCACCACTTATGAGAGAGAACATGGGATCCTTACCTTTCTAGCTCTGGGCTACCTAATCTAGCATGAGTGTTTCCAATACCATCCATTTACCTTTGAATTTCAACATTTTGTTTTTCTTAACAGCTGAAAATAATATCCCATTATGTAAATACATCATGCTTTCATTATCCATTCATCAGTTGAAGGACATCTAGGTTGTTTCCATTTCCTGGCTACTGTGAACAGAGCACAGATGAACAAGTATCTCTGCAGTAGGATGTAGAGTCCTTTGGGTACATACCCAAGAGTGATGACTATATCATGTGGTAGATCTATTTCTAGCTTTTTTATGTGTATGAATGTATTGCCTGCATGTATGTATGTGGACCTATGTCATGTAATGCCCACGAAAGTCAGAAAAGGACATAGGATTCCCTGGAGTTTAGAATAGTTGTTAGCTACCATGTGGGTACTAGGAATCAAACCTGGGTCCTCTACAAGAGCAGCCAGTGCTCTTAACCACTAAGCCTTCTCTCCAGCCCCCACTGGGATTTTCTTAACCATGTTTATCATGTTTTCCACACTGTTATATCTGCTTTAAAAAGCTTTGTCTCACATTTATCCCCTGCCTTCCAAGGTCAGCACAGTCCCAGGGTAGTATAGAGCATCTCTCAAAATGTATTGTAGCATTCATCTGTCTTGTTTGGGGAGGCCATGGAAACTCTACCAGGTGGACCTTATCCAGTGTCCAGTATACAAGAGGATGGTCAACACAGAAGAAAATATCCTCAGTGCTCCCAAGCAAAGCCATAGTCAAGGAAGACCTTTCATTCATTGTTTAACAGATGGAACAACCAGTTAAATAAAAATTAGCTATTTAGCTATTCTTGATAGTAAAAGAAAAAAAATGGTTAATTTTAAGGCTACAGGGCCTTAAACACCCAACAGAAAGGAATAACCAAAGACTAAAATGATTGGCTTTAAAGAAACAAAACAAAACAAACAAACAGCTCAAGGGATCACTCTCCCCAGAAATTAGGCTTAAATCCCTATGAGTTGTTATTTAGAGAACCAACTCCCTTTCATTTTTTTTCTTGATAAAGAAAATGCTGCTCAGATATAGGATAACACAACCTTGACTCAGTTTCAATGCTGCAATATAAACAATATGGAGAGCCTACCATTGTTCTAACCTAAAAATCATGTAATGGTTAAATCTCTCTCTCTCTCTCTCTCTCTCTCTCTCTCTCTCTCTCTCTCATCCAAGAGGGACCTCACACTATGATTCTAGCCACTCCAACAGCTATCAAAATGCCTAAAAGTGAATCCTGGGTTCATCATTAAGTCAGCCTTGAAGAACAAGGTAAAAGGGGGCTTAGCAAATACACACTCTTATGAGTCTGTCAAGAGATTCTAATGGACTTTAATCCAGACAATTTTATGGCTCCCTAGATAGGCCCGCTGGAGGGGTGTCCCAGCTGCTATACCCAAAGACCTCACCAGACAGAAAGAAGCCAGATTTGGTCATTACTTCAATTCCCCTGGTAGGAGTTGGAATTATGAAGAAATTATGAAGAGATATGAAGATAGAAGTGAGACAGGCAGCTTAGAGATATGGTTAGGGATATGGGCTTTGTTTCGTGTGCTAAGTTACAAGTCAAAAATGTCCTGGATCCTGTCCTAGTTGGATGCTATTAATGCCAGAAGTGTTTGGGGGCTCTGATCCCTGATTTGGTTCTAAATGATGCTAGAGCTACCTCTTCAGAGGGGAGAATGTTACTGTAACCTAGATCAGGACCCTGTGGAAGCCCATTGAGGAAAACTGTTTCTCTGGTCTGGGTGGAAATCTAACATTCTAAAATACCCAACATAAAAGAAATAATGTGGCATTTATTATTATGCCTACATCATAATCACCCGAACAAATAGTCGAAAACTCTTAAGTTTTAAGAGTCAGCCTGAACTCAGAGGACACAAATTCCCTTAGCTATCTATTAAAACCGTCTATCTCCCAGAACTGTGTTGATAGACCTCTCTTATCCCCTCAACTTGTGCAGACAGTACTATCTGTGTCCTACCCTGTGCTGATAGGACTGTCTCTGGAATCCTGATTTTCCCACTGTGTCCCTCAGTCAGGCCACATACATAATTTATTCAAAATGGTTTCTCCAGCCTCATTGGTATAGTACAAGTTCAAGTTCAGCCCCACCCTTGATCTCCACAGAACATCTGGCCTTTTCATCCCTAGTATCTCATTCATGCAAGGTCATATGTCCTTTCCCAATCTCCACTGTGTCCAATGGAGATGAGTAGGAGCACCACTTGCAGTGCTTTGATATGGTAATTCTTAAGCATTCATTACTCATTCTTAAACATTTATTGTCTTTGGGGTGGAGTACCCAACTGAGGTTGCTGAGGAGATGCCCATCAACAGACCTGAGAGCACATGATTTTGCTGGGTTAATTAAAGGTCATTAGTCCACCACTATGCAAATTATCATAAAAATTGGCTTAAAAATCATCTTTTTAACTTCAGTAACTACTGGGGGATCAGGCTGACAAGATGGCTTGGTGGGCAAAGATGCTCACCTTCAAGCCTGACCACCTGAGTCTGATCCCTGGGACCTACATGGTGGGACCAGAGACTCTATGCCTTCAAGTTTTCCTCTGACTTCCACATGTGTGCATGCACATACACAAAATAAATAAATAATAAATATATAATTTAACCTGCCTTAAAAGATATGTTCCACACAAACAAGGAGGAAGAGAAAGTGACAGCTTACTGATTCAGGGTTTGAGGGGACAAGGACTCATTCAGAGAATAGATGATGAAAATATTCCAATAATTGCTGATGCAGTTGAACCCTGTGAACTGGCTAACATGATGAATTGGTGACTATTGTGGTATGTGAATTATATCTCAATAAAAGGAATATTTGCATGTGTTTATAATGAAATAAAAAATTGAATTCCCCCAAATAACTCATTAGTTCAGATTATGTCCATTAATAAAAGTCATTTCCACAAGTTAATCCAGTCTGGCAGGTTGATCACCTGGCTAAGGGACCACTCCCAAGGAAGGTGGGCCCTAGATTTGTCTCCCAAGTCATGAACCTGTTATTCTTCTGAAAGGCTTCCATGGGCTCCCAGAGTGACTGTTGTAACTAATAGCTTAGGGCTCCCCGTGAGGCCCAGATTGGAGAGGAAAAGAGTGGTTCCTGATAGAAGATGGCTGTAATAAGAAGGAGTCCAGTAGGAGAATCAGTACAGTCCTGAGTGACCACGGGGGAGATCCTGGGAGTGCCAGAATGGGAAGAAGCTGAAGGTAACATGACCAACCCAATGTTCTTTTTCATGAACTTTCTAAAAACAGCTATAGGTATTGGAGTGAGGAAAGTGAGCAAAAGAAAGATCTCTTTAATAGGTAGTTATTTTGTAAAATAGGTAGCCTATTTTAGGCTAACATTCAAACCAGGAAAAGAGAATTGTGCCCAAAACTATTAGAATGAGCAACGTGGGCACACATTCAATAGACCAAAAGGATCGGCACAAAAAGGAAAGTAAAGAGGACTTAGAGGGTAAATTTTTAAAAAGAGACAGCCACAGGCACAGAAGGGCAAGAAGAGGAAAGTAATGGAAGAATCAAAGATACCCAACACAAAATCTACAAAGGAGAACAGAACTCTAGATCTTAGGACTGAAAACAACCACCTCTGAGACCCCTAAAGTCCCTGGTGAAGGTCTAGCTTGCTGAGCTAAACCCTTTCATTTTTCATCTGTTTGGCTCTGAATACCCAGAAAGGGACCTCTCCATGGTGCCCATTGTTAGGAAGTTGGATCCTTCAAGATGAAAAGTTTCCCTCCTTCTGATAAGGTCCACTACTTACTACTATGCTTTTAACCTCAGTCAATAACTTGTATCTTTCCTTACATTAGTATTCCTCTACATTTTTAGATTCATTCATGTTTTCCATCCTTGAAAACATGCATATTCAATTCTCTCATTCCCAACTGCCTTCCAAATTCACGATTTCTAAATGAATGGGAAGAAAAACAAGATGAGAGTTACCTTTATGATCCTTTGTATATCCAGGATATTGATGTCTCAATTATGAGAAAGGCCAAGCTGGACAAGGCATTTTAGTCCCCTAAGTGGGCACATCTACCAGCCCTCCATACATATTGATTAGCTGATCGGTTTTTAAGATTTATAGAAATGTACTCACTGCCAAGGTCTCTGGGCTCCTCCCAGACAGAATGTTAAGCAACATAGGGAGGCGGATGCTCCTTGTCCCAAAGGCTTCCTCTTACCATTCCAAAGGTTTAAATGCACATTAAAAGGTAGACTCTATGCTATGCACTACAGATCATCCAAACAAAGTTTGCTCAGGGACCAAAAAGGAACATTTTGCAATACCGCAAGCCTGCACAAAAACTCCACTCTCTAGTGTTCATAAATTGAAAGAATCATAATCCTGGAAAAGACTTTAAAAGTCATCATTGATGCTCCCACACTAACTTTTGGTAAACAGTCTCTCATCGATCCAAGTGAAGTTAAAAAGAGAGGAGCCAACACAGTAAGTGCTCCTAAAAACTGAGTCCAATAAAAGAACCAGTCAATATTCTGAGATTATATCCTTCCTAATTTCTAGAATTAAAATATGCTTTATTAAATAAATGATGATGACAGTAGCTGGTGGTTATTTAAAATATTTTCACTTAAAGCAAAAACAAAATGGCAAGATGCCTATAGTAATCTCAGAAATTTCCTTTTAACTTTATTAGTTAGTGAGATTCAAAATTATACAAATCATTTTTTTTTTTTTTCAGAACACTGAAGTTCAAACGGGCCAAGTGATCCGTAAACCAGTTAGTGGCAGTGTGTGGGTTGAGGGTACATCTATTCTGTTATGTCCTACAAGCCTTTATGATTGTTTGAGACCGGATCTCCCTAGCCTGGAACTCATTATGTAAACCAGGATGGCCTAGATCTCACAGAGATCCACCTGCTTCTGCCTCCTGAGCACTGGGATTAAAGGCATGTGCCACCACAGTCCATGCTGCCTCTTTTAAACTTTCATGGTTCTAAGAAGTCCACCTCTGCCCTCAATAATCAATAATGGATATTTGTCATATTGAAGGAAAGTTAAGGGAACTTCGACAATTGGGAGAGCAGGGACATCAACCCTGCCCCTGGTTTTTTGGTGGGTTGGTTTGTTATTTGTTTTGAAACAGATCTCCCAGTAACCCCAGCTGATCTATGTAGATCCAGCTGACCTTGATCTCCTGGAGACCGACCTGCCTCTGCCTCCTGAGTGCTGGGATTAGGCTGCTCTGTGCTCCCCAGATTGCTCTTGCTTTATGTAACTCCAACCCCCTCTTGTCCTGGCTGGAAGGGAAGGGAATCAAGAAGGAGAACCTACAAAAGATAGACCCAGAGCCCTTAGGATTCCCAGCTCTGGGGCCCCTCCCATCCCAATGGGAGTTTTGTCTGTTCTAATAAAGTTTTCCGTTCTCGCTGATCTCCCGTTTCCTCCATGGCTGTCCAGCGCTCAGTGTCTTCAGCTTTCCCATCCTTGCAGCTCTCACTTTCACTTTCTTCATATTTGGGCCTTCTGCCTTTCCCCGATGTCCAGTTCTTTGTTCTTCTCCCTAAAGGAACTAACGGGACCCCCTAAAAGACTATCCCTCTCCCCAAGACACCTTAAAACTTCCATTTAAAATTACTTCCTGTTTAGGGAATCTCTCCTCGCTGTTTAGGTCTTGGTGGACTACAGAGCCCAACTCCTAGAGAGCCAAAGTAAGGAGCTGCTCCCTCAATCCCCTCCCTGGGAACTATGGGGTCTGGAGACATGGCCAAGACCAGGCAACACAGATGCCCCTTCCTGGAACTGTGACCTTGAACGAATAGCTCAGAGCTGCCAAGTCCAGAAGGGATTTTGATGGTAGCAGAGCTGAGAGCCACAACAGAGACAGGAAGAGACCTTGACTTTCAGAGTTGCCTATCAAACAAGGCCCTTCTGTAGTATGCCCGTGGCTGTGGGACTGATTTCCTAGCCCTCCTGATTCCTACCTTATTTTCAGCCTAGTTCTGCCTCCTTTCCATTGATTCTCTCAATTAGCTTGACTAGGTCTCTGTTGTTTACAGCTAATAGCCCTGATTACAACCACTCCCAAATGATCACTGATCAGCATTTGGATGTTTCCAATGAACTATAGTGAAGGACCAGCTATTTTGTTTCCCCAGTTCCTCCTATACAATTGCCAGATAAACAACAAATAATGTATGTATTGTAAAATAATAGTAACAATATAATAAACAATTATTATATTAGTTTTATTATTATTTCAATTACTTCTATCTGAAATTGAAATTTAACTGGGATCCTTGGATTTAAACTGACAACTCTACTCATGGGCCAATAGTTCTACCATATCTGATTAGAATACATTTCATACCATACTACAGTAGTCTGACAGCACCTAGTATGGTCTATATTCCTCTTAAGAAGATAAATAGAAATATTCCTGGGATTTATATCAAGAGATTGTAATTTAATAGCTTTGAAATTGGGAACAGGATGTGTATAACTACTCTCTAGGTGATGTTAATATAGAACCAGAATTGAGATACACTAGGCTAATAGATTTCATTGAGCCCATCTTAAACTTGCAACACTGATCAAGGCATCTTTAGTTAAATTTCACAAGCTGGGCCTACTTAACATCAATCATGAAGCAAACATAGGCAAGGCCACCTGGACACCCTGTAGAACTGGGCTAACAACAAAGGCCTATCTCCCTGCAACTGTTTTAGGTCACCAACTAGAAAAGTTT
This sequence comes from Nannospalax galili, assembly GCF_000622305.1. Lineage (NCBI taxonomy): Eukaryota > Metazoa > Chordata > Mammalia > Rodentia > Spalacidae > Nannospalax > Nannospalax galili. The sequence goes on from NW_008332591.1 coordinate 330,145, forward strand.
CCTAAACGAAACTATTCATGGTTCAATGATGATTGAAAATTGTACAGTCTCAATCTAGAAGCTAACTTGATGTTATATCTCTTCACTTCCTCCAGCTCACATCTTCCTCAGAGCCTTCAGTTGGGAAACAAAGCAGGTCTTGTGCACACCCCTCCCCTCCCCCAAGGCCAGAGCTAACTAAAAGCCTTCTCTTTTCAGGTCTTCATCCCATGGTCCTCTGGTCTGCACTTTTTAATTATATTAGCACAAGTTAATATATTTAATTTATTTGACAATGCATATGTCTCTGGCGGCTTTTGTTGGATGAGCTTCAATAGTTGGTTACCTAGCAGCAGTGATACACAACTATACCAATCCCTAAGACATGTGTCATGGCATAATAGGCAATTAGTATTGGGACTTGGCTATTGGAGACCACAAAGATAACATGCAACATGAAGTGGGAAATGTATATAATTATCACTTCTGACTACTTAGAAAAGAGATATTGTACTTAATGAATTTATAACTCTAACTGGAGAATTCAACACTAGTAGTATATGTTAGTATATGTGGACAAGGTAGAAGACAAACTCAAGAGGATTCTGGGAAGGTGGCAGATCAGAAAAATCATCTGTGCAACCAGGAGTTTGAAAGAAAGTCAAGATTAGAAAGCCACCAAAAGAGAAGAGAAAGAGCTACAGAAAGCAGAAATGAGAGGAAGTGTCTGTACAAAGAAGGCAGCGGTATACCCAGCCTCACGAAGTCGCTCACCCTGAGCTGGGTCTCACCAGTGAATGATGGTGAAGGATTCTGAGCACCCAGTGCAGCAAGAGCCTAGGAGCGTTCTTTCATGCTTCTGGAACCCTGAATCTGATGCTGAAGTCAGCAGGTCTAAACAGGAAGTGGACCTCAGCAAACTGTGGGCAGAACATCCTCCATCTCCCTTCCTACACCATTACCTGGAGGAGTAAGCAATCTGATCGTGGGAAGAGCTCAGTAGAGGTTGACTGCACCAGGCCTCAGTCCAGCATTCTGGCAAAAAAGAGTGACACAAAATCCCACAGACACAGCTCCAGAGAAGGGGTAAGAGACCCCGAAGTTGAAAAAATCTACACATATCCCCCCCACCCCCCACCCCACCTTGGCAATTGCCTCATGGAACAAGGACAGCAGGAACCTTGAGAAGTCAGGTGACAGAGCGCTCAAGAATGTGGAAAACTGGGCAGTATCCTGATCTCTATACACAGTGCAGAGAGCAGCTGAAGGGTGGGAAAGGAGCCTGAAGCTGCAGGATTCTCAACACTTCCCACACCAGCCATAGCAGGAGGAATTATCCAGATCACAGGAAGTTTGAGATGGAACACAGATGGTGCATCAGCAGCATGGACAGAACTAAGATAAACAAAAGTGGGGGGTGGAGGGTAGTTCACGGGGTAAAGTGCTTGTCAGTGACCTGATGAACTGAGTTTGAATCTTCAGAACCTGTATTATAAAAGAAAGCCAGACACAACAGTGCATAAATCTGTCACTGGGAGATGGGAGGTGAAAACTGTAGACTCTCCAGAAGCTGGCAGGCCAGCTAGCCTGGGGAACACAGCAGTGAGCCACAGGAGAGGCCCTGTGTCCAAGGTGGAGGACTCGTGAGGATGGACACCGGAGGTTGTCCTCTGATCTCTGTACACATATCATGGCACGTGTGTGCCTACACTTGCATACACACAAACATACATATACACATACACACATTGTACATACACATTCACACACACACACACACACACACACACACACACACAAGATAAACACAGGGGGAAGACCCTCCCCAACCAGAAAAAAAGCACTGACTAAAATCACAATGCTGGGGCTGGAGAGATGGCTCAGCAGTTAAGAGCACTGACTGCTCTTGCAGAGGACCCAGATTCGATTCCCAACACCCACATGGTGGCTACAAACCATCCTTAACTCCAGTTCCAGGGGAATCTGACGCCCTCTTCTGACCTCTGCTGCATTGCACAACACGAGTGGACTCACATACATGCAGGCAATATACCCATACACATAAAATAAAAATAATACACAAAATGTTAAAAATAACACAATGCTTTCTATTTAATTTTATTGTTCATTTGTTTGTATTATATTAACCTTTAATATTTTAAAAAGTTTTCTCATCTATATACAAATACTTTTGTACCTTAAGTATTCCATTGTTGTACTGTAACTTGTATCTCATTGGAAAAGGCTTTGTGTCCTTCTTTTCCCAAAACCAAATATACAATATTTTCTCCACTGCTTTTCATAGTTCTAACCTACATACTTTCCTTCTCAACACTTTATCACCCCTTTTCCCATTTCCCATTCATTCTTCACTTCACTACCTAAATACTGATTACTTCCCCACCCCCCACCCCCCAAAAATCCCTATAAACTACATTTTCCCCACTTGTTCTCTGGTGTTGCTGTCTCCAAACCTTACAGAGGACACAAATGAAATGCACAAGTGTCTTCTCATGAACTAACATTGCCAAACCATCAGTTACTTCTGCAGTTGTCTTTCACCTTGAACATAAACCCAAGATAAAATAAGCAGCCACAAGGATTCAAGTTAAGAAAAAAAGCAATGGAAAAGGGGGAAACACTGAAATTCAGAGGATACATACATTCCAACAGATGTGCAAAACTCAACAAAAGAGCACAGGCACATAAGACAGCAACCCAGCATGACACCTCCACAAGCTGACAACTTCTCCATACCAGAAAACAAAGATGATGAGATAGCCAAAATGAAAGAAAATGGTTTGAGAGCCCTACTTTTAAAAAGACTCAAATAAACAGGTAAGAAGATCAATTCAAGACCTAGACAAAAAAAAGTTACCAAACTGAATGAAATAATCAGTAAATTAGAGGAAAGTTTTAAAACATGGAGGGGAAAATGAAGCAAAGAAGTTAAGATGCTTAAAAAAAAAAAAGAACCAAACAGAAATTCCAGACATGAAAGAAGCAATCTATATATATAAAAAAAATTAAGTCACAGCAGAAAACATCATCAACAGACAAGACCAAGAAGAAGAGCATATCTCAGGTGTAGAGCACAAAGCCAAGACAGAGGTACATTCAGACTCATATGAAGGATGACCAATGGATGTAACAAAAGCTCCCAAGAAGTCTGGGATTCACTCAAGAAGCAAACCTAACAATCCATGGCATAGAAGGAGGAGCTGAGATCAAGTCAAATGGCTTAGACAGACAGTGTAGTCAATGAAGTTACAGCAAAGTAATTTCTCAAATCTATACATATATTCAGCACAAGAAGCACTTAGAACTCCAAATACCTTTGACCAAAGAAGAACGTCTCTGTTAACACTTCATAGCCAGGATGTCAAAACTACAATTTAAAGAAACAATAATAAAAGCTGTAAGGGATAAACATTAACTCACAGACAAAGGAAGTAGCCAGGAAAGCATGGAATGGTATGTTTCAAGCTCTGAAAGTAAATAAGTGTCAACCAAAATTGCTAAACCCAGCAAAGTTATCTATTAAAATTGATGAAGAAATAAGAATGTGTTAAGTAAAAGCAGTTCATGACAACTAATCAATCCATCACTGCAGAAAAAAATTTAAAGTAATATTATATACAGAGGAAGAAAGACAGTTTCATTTATAAGAACTTGGGAAAGATTCATTTCATGAGAGACCCAGAATAATGTATGTGTGTGTGACATGATTATTAGATCTGATAACGCTGCTGATAACAGCAACATTTGAAGCAATGAATTATCCACAATAAACGTTGCAAGCAACATATGGTTCAGCTTGATAACATCTGTTTGTGGTTTTGTAAACTGTTCTGGGTCAACAGGGGTCAGAAAAAGCTACATCTTCCCTTGCAAAACTCTGGTTAGAGATTCTTTAAGACAAGGTCCCTCATTCCTTTCCCATACCATGCTTGCTGGTATTCAATAAGTATAGAGGACCCCTTTTGTTCAAATAAACAAACAATTCTTAGATAAATCAGAGCACTTCAGAAGAGATTGAGCTCCCTCTCATTTAAATTACTCCCAGAGTTAGTCATTCTTTAATGTGCCAGCACCACAGGTATGAACTGCCTGTCCGAAGTATAGCAAGTTTAGCTAGCTTAGCTGGAAGACTTTCTCCTATCATGTCGGCTGTCTTTTCATCCTGCTGATGACAATTTGCTCTACAAAGCCTTTTAATTTCATGTAATCCCATTTGTCAATTTGAGGGGGTAGTTTATTCCCTATGCTATTGGCATTCTATTCACAAAGCTTTTGCTTTTCAGGTTTTAAATATTTTATTTATTATTTTTATTTTATGTTTATGAGTGTATTGCTTGCATGTGTCATGTATTGCCCATGGAGGTCAGAAGAGGGCATTGGACTCCCCTGGAATTGTAGTTATGGGTGGTTGTTAGCGGCCAGATAGGTGCTGGGAATTGAACCCGGGTTCTCTTCAAAAGCCAGTGCTCTTAACCACTGGGCCATCTCTCTGGCCTGCTTGTCAGGTTTTAAATTAAGGTCTTTGATCCACTTTGGACTTACTTTTCTGTAGGGTGAGACATATGAATCTAGTTTCATTCTTCTGCAAGTGGGTATCCAACTTTGCAGCACCATTTATTGAGTAGGCTATCTTTTTCTCAGGGTATGCTCTAGACACTTTAATAAAAAATTAGGTGTGCATACATGTGTGAGTTTATTTCTGGGTCCTATGCTATGTTCCATTGGTCTACACATCTTTTTGGTTTTTTATGCCAGTAGCATTTTGCCTTTGTCACTGTGGCCCTACAAAATCATTTGAGGTCAGATATTGTGACACTTCTCGTAATGTTCTTTCTGCTTAGGATTTCTTTGGCTATCTGTGGATTTCTGTGGCTCCCATATGAATTTTAGGATTGCTTTTCCTAGTTCTTTGAAAAATTGAGTACAAGAAGGAGGAATTTGTTATAAGTAGACAGAACATATCAGAGAACCCAAGAGCTTGAGGGAGTAAGAATCAGTTTCTCTCTCTCTCTCTCTCTCTCTCTCTCTCTCTCTCTCTCTCTTCTCTCCCTCTCTACTTCCCTCCCTCCCTATTCTGATTCAGTTCAGTATCTCTTCAAACCTGATTTTAGTCTGGAGAGCACTTGTTGCTCTTCCAGAGGACCAAAGTTCAGATCCCAGCACCCACCTCAGGTGACTCACAACTGCCTGAAACTCCAGCTCCAGGGGATCCAATACCCTCTTCTGGTCTCTGCAGGTACCTACACACACACACACACACACACACACACACATACACATAAACAAAAATAATAAAACTAAATCTTTAAAAAAAAATCCTGCTTTCTCTGCTCTCTGTGAATATGCTGCACCATGATCCTTAGGTCTAACTGACTACAATGGAATGCAGTCAGCAGGGCACAAACTTGCACTGTGGACTCTATCCTCAATGACAAGGCAGTTTAGCAGTGATCAGGGACTAGGTGAGTACATATGATAGCTTTGAAGCTCCCCTCCAGATTCCATGGTGCTTCCTGACATGGCCCCACCTATCTGCTCTCCCCATCCCTCCCTGTCCTGGTAATATTCTGCTGTACTCTAGCCACCCTCCACTGAACTTGCCATCTTCTTTCTCTTAACTGTGCACTTTCACCCAACCTAGCCCTTCTGCTGGGGACATCTTTTCCTCTCCTTCCTTCTGGCTAATTCCATCTTGTTTCCCAGGCCCCTATGTAGTTATAATTATCTCCAACCAGTCTTTCAAGGCAAAGTTAGATGGTCCTCCCCTACCCCTGGATTAGCACAGAAGGTAGCACTCTATGTTATTCATCCACTCCTACAACTGACTTCCAAGTCTCTCAAGGGCAGTTTTTCTAAAACCTACACCTGCACCAGCCTGACATACTGTCAATGATCAAACAACTCTCAGGAAACAAATGTCTCTCTTAACTTCTCAGACTCTTCCTCTCCTTCCCTCTGCTCAAACCAGATAAGCTTATAAATCAATCATTCCAACAGTTTTACAAACTTTCTCAGGCCCCTCACACCCTGGATAATCTTGTTTTCCCAGCCCTGCACATGTTCAACCCTGACTCAGCTCAGATAGACCTTTGCTTCCTGGGCTGCCCAGTATATCCAAATTCATATGGATGCCGGATGGTTATCATTTGAATCAGTCTTTAGTCTCTGTGAAGGAATGAGTAGAGGTCAGAAATGTTATAAGTTTCTCTAGTATGGTACATCTCCACTCCTTAGGCAGTTGTTTGAAAAACCAACTTTCATGGCATGGAGTTTAAGTGGTTTATCGTGGCTGCTGTCATGTATGTTGAGGGAATGATTAAGAACTGTACAGGATTTAGACAACAGGACAAGGAAATGATGAGATCTACAGATCTCTTCACAGAGTTCTTATAAAGCACAGAGACTTGGTCAATAGAGCATTAGTGGGGATCTTGAGCAGAGCAAGATGTGTGCCTAAGCCAGTCCTGTATGTTTACCTGTATATGGGGGAGAGAGAGAAAGCTGGGGGTAAACACTGGTGAAGATGCTTTCCTCCACACTAAAGCTCACCAAAGTCTAAGAACACCACATTGCAGCACGCTGACTAAACTCTCCAAGGAACCGGCAGCAGGAGAATGGGCAGGAGTCACAGAGGACCTGAGAGGAATTGCAGAAGGTTGGAGAAGAGGCCTTTCTGTCCAACATGCAGCAGTAGCCACCCGCTGGGGCTACTGCAGGAAGCATGGTGTGCCTGGTGGGCATTATAGAGAGCTTTACAGCAGAGGAAACAGGGTATGTTGTATCTCTGAGTAGGCAAAAGACCTGGTAACGTCTGAAATACCTAGAGGGCTTTTTTAACAGGCTGATGGGCCTGGTATAAAAGGAGATGCTAAGCCAGTATGATGTGAGCTATACTTTTTTTCAACTTCACCTTACCTCTGGGCATTAAATTTGTCTCCTACTTCACAGAAAAACAAAGGGCATGAAATATAATCCTCTGTATCTCATTTCCAAATATCTCAGGTCTCTTTCTGTTGGTGTGCTGGATGGCTTTAGTGTCAACTTGACACACCTGGGTTGAGGAAACCGCAATTGGGGAATTTCCTCCATAGGACTGGCCTATGGCCATGTCTGTGGGGCATCATCTTGATTGTTGAGTGATGTGGGAGGGCCCAGCCTACTGTGGGTGGTGCCATCCCCGGACAGGTGGGCCTGTGTTGCATAATAAAGCAAGCTGAGAAGGGGCCAGGGGAGCAAGCCAGTAATCAGCATTACTCCATGGCCTGTGCTTCAGCTCCTGCCTCCAGATTCCTTCCCTGAGCTCGTACCTTGGGTTCCCTGATGAACTGTGACCTGGGAGATGTAAACCAAATAAACCCTTTCCTCCCCAAGTTGGTATTGGTCAGAGTATTTTGTCACAGCAAAGGAGAATCAAACTAGGACAGAAATTGGTACCAGAAAGAGGGGCACTGCTGTGACAGACCTGATGTTGGAGGATTGTGGAAGTGTTTGGAACCTTGGGCTGGAAAAGCCATTGAGTGCTTAGAGTTTGTTGCTGTGGAGCTTGGAACAGCTATGCTGAAAGAGTTGTGAACAATGGAGGCCTGGCTTGTGAAGCTTCAAAGGGAAGCAGAGATTATCAGAGCTGTTTGTGTCGTGTTTTGAATTGAGAATCTGTGGGTTCTGGTCAGCTGGGACTGAGGAATCAGCTGTGATTAAGAGACCAGAGCTCTGCTTCCCTGGGGCTGCAGGACCCAAAGGCCTCTCTCTGAACCGCAGGCTTCTTTCTCTGGGGTAAGTCAATTGGGCCCTCCATGCCTTGACTCCCCCAGCCTCATCACCCTCCCATCTCCCCCACCAGTCTCTCTTCCTAGCCTGGGTCCTGTCCCATTCCTTGTCTTGGTGCCCCAGACACCTGGGGAACCACCACTGCTTCTTCCTGATCCTGTGCATCCAAAGCAACTCAGTTCCTTCTCAAATGCCCAGGAACATTGCTTCTGGGCCTGGCCCCACCCTCACCCCCCTCTGCTTCCCTGGGCCTGCAGGACCCACAGGCCTCTCTCCGACCTGCAGGCCTCTCTCTCCAGGGTAAGTTGATCTTGCCCTCCATGCGTTGATTCCCCTGCCTCACTAACCCTCCCATCTCCCCTGCTGGTCTCTCCTCCTAGCCTGGATCCTGTCCCAGTCCTCATCTTGGTTCCCCCAGACACCTGGGGAACCAGCACTGCTTCCTGATCCATTGTATCCAGACCAACTCAGTTCCCTCTCGGGTCCCCAGGGGCACTCCAGGCCTGATCCCACCCTCACCTACCTCTGCCTCCCTGGGTCTGGACAACCCTCCAGCTTCTTTCCTGGATGCCAGGACTGACCTTTCCTCTTCCAGGTCCTTTGCATCCAGACTAACACAGCTCCTCAGTGCAGTCCCGAGGGGCCCTTGGGGCCACCTCCCACCCCCATCTTTCTTTGCATCTCTGGGTGGCACAGCCACCAGCTGCCCTAGACCAGCATCTTTCCTGGGCCTGGCTCCCAGGTGAGTCCAACCCCCAAATTTCTGAAGCCAAAATCTATGCTGAAGGGATCCAGACCTTAGGAGAAAGCCTGAGAGCAGCTGATCCTCATCTGACTTGGGCCTCTGTGGGAACTCCTGAAGACAAAAGCAATCTGGCCACTGCAATATAAAATCAAAAGAGAGAACCAGAAGTTTAGAGGAACCAGCCTTTCATACCCCAAAAGTAAACCAAAAAAGACACATAAGGTTCACAAAAAGAAGCAGACCTAAACTTGAAGGCTTGAGTCT
>NW_008332591.1:339039-339702 GCF_000622305.1 Nannospalax galili
AATGAGAACCCCCTAGAGATAATGCAGGACATGGAACTCAAAAGAACAATTATAAACACAATAAAAGAATTCAGTGAATTTAAAGAACACACAAAGAAATCAAAGAACTGAAGGAAGATAAGGATAAACTTCTGAATGAATTCAGAAAAGAGTTAGAAATATTGAAGAATACTCAGGCTGAAATGAAGAAGGAAGTGAAACACTCAGTAAGGCAATTAGAAACAACAGGAGATAGCCTCACCAATAGGATGAATGAAATGGAAAACAGAGTATCAAGACCGGAAGATAAAGTGGACGAACTAGACCACTCAAGCAAAGATTATGAAAAATTTAAGAACTCACAAGAATGGAATATGCAGGAATTGTGTGACACCACAGAAAGACCAAACTTACAATCATAAGAATACAGGAAGGAGAAGAATCCCAAGATAAGGGTATGGACCAGATCTTCAACATAATCATGGAAGAAAATTTTCTGAAATTAAAGAAAGACATGCCCATAAATATACAAGAAGCATATAGAACACCAAACATACAGGACCAGAAAAGAAACTCTCCATGGCACATCATAATAAAAACACTAAACGTTCAGAACAAAGAGACAGTACTGAAAGCTGCAAAAGAAAAACAAGTCACATATAAAGGAAGACCCATCAGGATTAC
>NW_008332591.1:339791-342644 GCF_000622305.1 Nannospalax galili
GGGGAGCAAGCCAGTAAGCAGTGTTTCTCCATGGCCTGTGCTCCAGCTCCTGCTTCTAGGTTCCTGCCCTGAGTTCCTACCTTGGACTTCCAGATGAACTGTGACCTGAGATAAGTAAGCTAAATAAACCCTTTCCTCCTCAAGTCAGTATTGGTCAGAGTTGTTTGTCACAGTAATGGAGAAACAAACCAGGACAGCATAACTGTGGAAAACCACATCTATATCAAGATTGTGAACAGAAATAAAAATGACAGGATTCAATAGTCATCTTTCATTAATAACTTTAAATATTAACAGACTGAACTCCCCAGTCAAAAGACACAGACAATGTAAATGGGTTAAGAAACAAAACCAATCTTTTTGTTGTCTGCAAGAAACCCATCTCACTCTCAAGGACAAACACTATCTTAAAGTGAAACAATGGAAAAAATATATACCAAGCAAATGGCACTAAGAAAAAACCAGCTATAGCAATTCTAATAACTGACAAAATAGACTTTAAACTAAAGCTAATCAGAAGAGATAAAGAGGACCACTTCATTCTGATCAAAGGAACAATAATATCTTGGGGTGGGGGGGGTAAATATAAGTACTCGAGTTGTGCTTCATGTTTTTGGTGATGATGCTGGGTCTGAAAGCGCCGTGCAGGCCCACTTTTGACCTTTTTCTGAACACGTCTTTGTGGTTAGAATATGCGCTTTCCCTCATCTTGCCCACAAGCAAGTGAAAATTCAGGTTTATGAAACAAGTATTGGGCTTTTCTCTTGGTCTAGAAGCAGCAGTTAGAAACTCCTTGCTGATATTGCTCCATTGTTTTCTTGCTCTGAAACAGCAGAAAGGGCTCGGCTATCTGCGTACTGCATACTCCGGACGCATACAGATGGGAACTTAATGGCTTTTGGGGTGTTCTGTGTTCCCAACATTGTCAAAGTGATGACTAAGCTCAGTTAATAATCACCACTGGGTGTTTTTCTTTCCTGTTATTGCCAAAGTCCCAAAACGATATGGTGAAGCGTATTTTAGAGGAGAAGTCTGTCAATTATGGATTTTTAAAAGCGAGAAGCCGTGGGAGAAAATAGTTCTTGAAACCTAGGCTTTGCCTCCTCAAAACCAGATTGACTTTGGAGCAGCAAACTCTTTCTGAGTCCCTTTTCTCTATAGAAAGTGTGGATAATAACACTTTTCAAGGGTTATGAAAATAATGAAAACAAATTCAAAATCTCAGTAACCATGAGCTGTGATTATAAAAACATACATATTGTGCTTCTATGATTATTTTATTTTTTATTCTATGTTTGCCTTTCAAAAAGCCCAATGATAGACGTGCAGGCCTTTATACAATGCATTTGCATGTGTTAATATCCAATCAGAGAGAGTGTGGTTAATATTTATCTACAAGCATCTTCTTTGCCATTTTTCTTCATATGAGGAAACTGCCTTAAGGAAGTTTAGAGATGCCTTAAAGTTTACTGGCTTGGCTTAGACTTCTGCTCTCACTGTGTGGTTAAGGGCTTTCTTTTGGCAGCCCATGGCTCATGTTCCCTGTAAAGTCTCACAGGCTGGCTTCTCACTGATGGAACAGGGCATGATCCCCAAAGTCTAACTGTAATTACAAGAAAACATCCCAACTAAAAAAAATCCCAGGACCAAATGGATTTACAGCAGAATCCTATCAGATATTTAAAGAAGATCTACATCCAATACTACTTAACTTATTAAAAAGATAGAAATGGAGGGAAAACTCCCAAATTCCTTCTATGAAGCCAGTATCACTCTAATACCAAAGCCAGGTAAAGGTACACCCAAAAAAGAAAACTATAGGCCCAAATCCTCAATGAACATAGATGCAAAAATTCTCAACAAGATACTTGCAAACCACATAAAGACACACATCAAAAAGATCATCCACCATGATCAAGTCGGCTTTATCCCAGCGATACAGGGATGGTTCAATATACGTAAGTCAATAAACATCATAAATCGTATAAATGGGCTCAAAGACAGGAACCACATGGTCATCTCAACGGATGCAGGGAAGGCCTTTGACAAAATTCAACATGTGTTGCGGGTTCTCCTCAAGCCAGCTGTGAAGACCCTAACCTGGATCGGGTCCCCTGCCAATTAGGGGTAAGGGGCACGGAGTCACAACACACAGGCCTGGGAGTCAGGTAGAAGTAAGCACTAGGCAAGGTGCTGCAGGCTCGTTTAATGCAGGAGGAGGCACACCTTATATCTCCCTTTGCTCCACCCCCAAGTCCCTTTAGTCAGCGTATCATTTTCTGATTGGTCCGCGCCATGCAGTCTGTCAGCAGTCACTGGTCTCGCAAGCAGGGTACGGAGGTGTGAGCTCCTTTTGACGGGCTATTTGCGGACCAAGAAGTGTAGTGAATTCTCGCTGAATCCCAGGGCTCTGGGTCCACACCATCTTTGGAGGCCTCCTGCTACAAATATGCATTTATGTTCAAAGTCCTGGAGAGAACTGGACTGGAGGAAACATACCTCAACATATATAACAAATGCACACCCAACATCATTTTAAATGGAGAAAAACTGGAAGCATTCCCATTGAAATCAGGAACCAGACAAGGCTGTCCACTATCTCCACCTCTCTTTAACATAGTGCTTGAAACTCTTGCAAGAGCAATAAGACAAAAGAAGGAAATTAAAGGAGTAATAATTGGAAAAGAGATCAGATCATCCCTTTTTGCAGATGATATATTATATCTAAGAGACACCAAAAATTCCTTCAGAAAACTCCTTGAAACTATTAACAAGTTCAGTAAAGTGGCAGGTTACAAAATTAACCTACAAAAGTCTGTAGCCTTTCTATATACCAATAACAAGCAATCAGAG
>NW_008332591.1:343265-344274 GCF_000622305.1 Nannospalax galili
ATTGCTCAGGAAACAAGGGCAAGAATTAACAAATGGAACCTCATTAACCTAAAAAGCTTCTGTACATCAAAGGAGGCTACCAGGGAAGCAATCAGAAAACCCACAGAATGGGAGAAACTCTTCACCAGAGACACATCTGACAGAGGTTTAATATCCAGAATATATAACGAACTCAAAAAACAGAGAATAAAGTCAAGAAGTAACCCAATTAAAAGATGTGCTAAGGAGTTGAACAGAGAGTTCTCAAAAGAAGAAATAAAGATGGCTATGAAACATCTTAAAAGATGTTCAGCATCACTAATAATTAGGGAAATGCAAATTAAAACCACTTTAAGACTTCATCTTACCCCAGTCAGACTGGCTAAGATCAAGAGAAAAAAAATGATACCAAACATTGGAGAGGATGTGGGGAAAGGGGAACACTCATCCACTGCTGGTGGGGCTGCAAACTGGTTCAACCCCTATGGAAAGCAGTGCAGAGAACTCTTAAAAAACTACAAATGAACCTACCATTTGACCGAGTTATACCACTCCTTGGCATATACCCAAAGAAATCCTATTGCAGAGACACTTGTACATCCATGTTTGTTGCTGCTCCTTTCACAATAGCTAAGAGATGGAAGCAACCTAAGTGTCCCTCAGTTGATGAGTGGATAATGAAAATGTGGTTCATTTATACGATGGAGTTTTACTCAGCAATAAAGAAAGATGAAATCATGAAATTTGCAGGTAAATGGATGGAACTAGAAACTGTTATAGTAAGTGAAGTAACACAGACTCGGAAAAAAAAAAATCGATGTATGTTCTTCCTCATATGTGGATCCTAGAACCAAGCCCTGATAAGTGAGTATGTATCTAGACATAACTACAGGAACCAGGATAATGTAAAGGAAATGAGGAGGTAAAGGAAAAGAAAGAACCTGAAAGAGAAGAACAATAGGAAACAGGCCTTAATAAGGGAGATATGGACAAAAGTTGGGTTAGTTTAAGGGAGGGGAGAGGGAAGGGT
>NW_008332591.1:344473-365261 GCF_000622305.1 Nannospalax galili
CAACAACCTAGTGACAAATTATATATAACAGATCAAGAAATATATGTCTAGGTAAGGTTTATCTGAGGACAATGGGTCTTTGCCCAAGATTTATCTACATGACACACAGTAATTAAAAGTACCAGACTGGTGGAACTTACCTTCTTGGGTGTTTAACAGACATACTTGAGGCCTATACTAACTTGGTCGGAGGGACATAAAGGACAGTTTTTGCTCCTTGCCTTCCTAGGTCGACTAGTTCCAGGGGACTATGAGCATCTCTCAAAATGTCCTGTAATTGTGGTGGGTCACCTGTCCTCTTGATCAAGGAAGCCAAGGAGACCCCAACAGATGGACTTGAACCAGTGTCCAGTCTACAAAGAGGAGGGTCAACACAGAGGAATCATTTCCTCCATGCTTCCAAGTGATGCCAACCATGGTTGAGCAGGACCTTTGACTTATCTTCATATAGGCAGAACTGGTAAAAAAAAAAAAAAAAAAAGAGCCAGGGGCTCCTCCCAAGCCCATATGACCCCCAAGGAACAGATCCTCAAACAACCTTAAGAGTAAAAATAAATTTATCTGGGCCAACTGTATGGCCTTAAACATCCAAAAGGAAAGTATAACCAAAAATTAAAGGGGTCAATCTAATTCCTTAAGAGTCCGTATGCATAGCTAAAGGCTACATAACAAGCAACAATTCCAGATAGGAGATACCTTCTTTTGAGTTGTTGGCCAGGGTGACCAAAGGGATTCCCAAATAGTAACCCAGCATAGAACTGGGAAAATGAACAGCAGACCCTAATCTTATCTAAAGGAGTATTGACAACTGATTGCTGCTAGAAGAGGAACAGCTGACCCTCCTAAAACAAAGGCCTCTAGATAGGCTGACTAGATTCACCAGAAGGGCAAGTAGTGGGGATTGGCTGGGGGTGCTGACAACACAGCAGACAGTAGCAGGGATATCAGAGTATAAGGGCTCTAGTGGGTGGAGGGAGGCTATGGGAGGGTGCCATCTGGGAAGTGGGTGTATAGTTGAATAAGATGGTTTGGGATGTTCTGTGTGGTACACACACAAAAAGAAAATCAACAAATTTTTAAAAATGTATTATATTTGAGGAGGAAGCATGGAAGTTTACGTCATGCTAATTAGTAGAGGTGATACACATTACCATTGAAATTTACCCGATGACTTCATAGACACACACAGGCGCCAAGGATCCAAGTGCAACCAATTATGACTAGTAATAATCAGATACATGTAGATTAGAGATGCACACACCAACATCTCGGTGTTAGTAGCAAAAACAATGGGTCTTTCTGCAAGGAACAATGTATTCTAAAATGAAATGTAGATCTTTTTTAAAGGTTAAAAATCTCATTCAATTTTATGTCTTAGAGGGCTTATATTGAGTTCATTATTGTATAACTGTATTAACTCATCTGTGAACCTAGAAACTTGCACCCACTTGTGAAAGAGATGTACTCTTTCTCTGGAGTGTGTTACTGAATATGTTAAAGCTGTAGTGAAATGCTTCTTCGAATCATGTAGTTATTAAAAACTAAAAAAATGATTAAAAAAATAATAATTAAAAAAGAGAACAGAACCTGGAGTAAAATCTTTGCTTTACTGGGACAACTGATGCTGGTTAGCTGGAGCTGAAAAATCAGCTGTAAGTAACAAGAGACCAGCATCACCATGGTGAAATCTTCTGAGAAGTATTTCCTCAGGGTCTGCACACAGAAGCTGTGGTCAAAAGGGGACCTGAGCCTCCATCTCTACCTGAAAGCAGGATTTGGTAATAGGTAAGAGTCCTCTGCACAGTTCTGGTGTTAACAGCGTGAAGGGGTCACAGAGAGCAGCTGAGGCTTGGCCAGGAAAGGCCATAGGTGAAAGTGCAGCTTCAGTTGCAATGAAGACCCCAGGACTGAAGGGGTCATGGAGAGAATCTGAGGCTTTGCACCCCAAGAGGCAAGAAGAGGCCATTGGTGAAGGTATAGCCTCAGTTTCAGTGGAGACCCAGTTTTTTGGAGGTACCAGAACCATGGGATAACCACCAAGGGTAGTGGCAGGTATGGAATGGGGCTGGCCTGGGTCTGTGAAACGAGCTGTGTGTGCTGTGGATGGCAGAGTCAGAGAAGTGGGGTTGCCAGAACCCTTTGGAGGCCAAAAGATCATGAGTGAATCCCAGCTGTCCAGCCTTGAGCTACTTTGCTGGACTTTGGTTTTGCTTAGGTGTGCCCTGTTATTCCCTTTGAAATAAGACAGTATACTTGTTTTGGATTTTACAGAAGCCCACAGTTAAGAGACTTTGAAAAAAGACTGTGCACTTTTAAGTGTTTGGATTTTTTAAGGACTGTAGGGCTTTTAAGGTTGTACTGTCTTATTCTGTGATATTAATGATAACATCATATCTTGGGGATAAGAATTGGAAAGTTTATGGTTTAATAGTGATGTTTGTGTGTCAAGTTGACAAGGGGTCAATTGTACTGGATAGCTTTAGTATCAACTTGACACACCTCGGTTGAGGGAACCTTAATTGGGGAATTTCCTCCATAGGACTGGCTTGTGGCCATATCTGTGGAGCATCTCCTTGACTGTTGAGTGACGTGGGAGGGCCCAGCCCACTGTGGATGGTGCCATCCCTGGGCAGGTGGGCCCATGTTTCATAAGAAATCAAGCTGAGCAGGAACCAGGGGAGAAAGCCAGTAAGTAGCATTTCTCCATGGCCTGTGCTTCAGCTCCTACCCCCAGGTTCCTGCCCTGAGTTCCTACCTTGGGCTCCCTGATGAACTCAACATGGGAAATGTAAACCAAATAAACCCTTTCCTCCCCAAGGTGGTATTGGTCAGAGTATTTTGTCACAGCAATGGAGAAACAAACTAGGACAGTTGGTTTTGCCGGGGGGTGGGAGGGTGTTTGTTTGTTTGGTTGGTTGGTTTTGGTTTTTAAAGACAAGGTCTAGCTAGGTAGTCCAGTCTGATTCTCTAGCATCTATCTACCTGCTGAGTGCTGGGATTATAAGCATACAACACCATACTTAGCAGTATACTTTGGGCTAAATTCTCGACCTGTGTCACTGTCTCAGGAATAACAGAGTGAATGAAAGTAATGTCTTTATAGAATAGGTGCCAGGAAGTGTTTGTCCTGATCTACTTCTTCATCTTCCACTACATGAAGATGCAGTAATAGGGGTCCATCTCAGAATCAGAGAGCAACCTTCCCTCTGCCCAGAATCTACTGCTACAATGCACTTGACTTCCCTCATCTCCACAAGAGTGAAAAGTAAATTTTTGTTCTTTATAAATTTACCAGGTGTGGGTATTTTGTTTTAGAAACTGCTAAAATAACAATAAACTAAGGCCTTCATTAAGATGCAAGAGCATGATTACAAGAAAGCCTGTCTTAGCCAGAGCCTCGGATTCTGGGGAAGGAGAAGATCATTCAAACACAGACTACATCTGCATCTATTTATTATTGATGTGCACATGCATATGTGAATGTGTGTGTGTATGTGTGTGTATAAGAGAGAGACAGAACAGAGACACAGAGACACAGAGAAAGAGGTACCTATGTGTCATAACACTTGTTATGTGACACTATTCCTGGGGAGAAATGAACAAACGTCTACTTACCCCAAGATAGTGAACCAATGACAGAACAAAGATACCACCAAAATCCAGCCTAGTGAACCAGTGAGTTTACTGGGGCTACTTGCAGGAATATGGGTGAGGAGTAACTTACAAAAGCAAAAATGACACAAAGACAGCTGCATCACCAAGTGCCCACCCACTCACAAAATCCGGAAACCTGAATCTCACTGCTTGCAAGCAACTAGACAGGTTGGATAATGTCTTTCCCAGGCAGCTCAGTCTGTATCTGCCTCTTCTAGGCAGCTTGGCTGGTCCACCTCTTCCAGGCAGCTCTGGTAATCTGAGTGTCTCTCAGCAGTCCTTACTGATAATAGAACCTTGGGGAGGGAGAGGCCAGTAGATATGTTCAGTTTCAGGGACTTTCTGAAGCTTTGAGATGTTTGCTTCCTGAAGTTTAAAGAGCTTTCCTATAAGATGGAATGTTTCACCTCCCTTTTAGAACACCCTGCGTCTTAATGAGGCTCCCTGCAAGATGGAATGTTTTATTGCTTTACAACACATGTCTTCCAGAAGCTAACTTTGTGGAGTCTGTTTTCTCCCTCCACCTTAACCTGGGTTCCAGGGACAGAGCTCAGGTCATCAGGCTTCATAGCAAGTGGTTTGTACCCACTGAGTCATCTTGCTGGCTCCACAATACTTTTAAATCATGTCTTGCCTAGAAAAGTCTTTATCTAACATGGCCCTGCATCATGAAGTTTGGGGAATGAGTGTAGTATTCTGCCTATGAGCTGGGCTTTCAAAGAACGTGACAGAGCTGATGCAATGTGAAGAAGGAGCAAGGAAAAGAAGCCAAACCTGGGCTCTACAAGCACAAAACCAAGCTTGAGAGGAAGCTCAGCAAAGGGAAGGTATCAAGTTACCTGAGGTGCAGTCCAACTCAGGAGGCTGTGCCCTGGGTGACTGTGCCTCAAACTCCTTACAATGGAAGGATCTGGTGAACCTGTCATCCAAGAAATGGCCTTCCGGAGCCTGCAGATGAGATGACTCAGGACTCATATCAGATTACAGCAAATAAATAAATAGAAAAGGATTGGTATGGAAAGACAATAAACTTAAGAGTGGGTCTATTATATTTTCTGTCAAGATTGACATTTACCAGTAAATATCAATTTCTACCTGGCCTAGACATGTAATATTTAGTCACACATGTGCAGTTAAAAAGTTCTCTGACCAAAAAGATAATAAAATAATCATTTAAACCAAATATTTTCTTTATTAGATTTCATTTTCCAGCTGTTTAAACTTAATAGAATTTTTTCCTTAATTTCAAACTTTATAATGCTTTTTGACCAAACATGATTATCTTTCCAGCCCAATGACCTTTTCCTATCAATGGCAATTAAATCCACAGAGATGATTTCTTTCTACCATTTGAGATTCTTATTTTCCCCTTGTATATCAGATTCCTTCGTTGCACTCAACCAAATTTTGTTGGGAAATTTTTATTTGACAAGACAGAATTCAAAATCCTTGAATTAAAATGCAAACTTTTTTTGCACATGCCAGTTTCCAATGTTGCATCGTATAATTATTGTGAGGCTTTGTACATATTGATTAAATACTGAAAACTGCATTCTTTTCTATTTTTTAGGCTTACTTTTTGGTGCCCATTTGTCCTGGTTCTGATACAGACTTTAATTTAAAAGTAGTATTATTTACTTTTCTGTGGCAACATATTTTTACATATAATTTTAAATCTTATCATTTTAAATGATTGTTACCTACCACTTAGTATCTACAAAAGAACAGCAAACAAAACAGACCCTGAGTATACACATCAAAAACAAAAACCTTACATGTTAAACCATGGTTTTCAAACCAAAATACAAATACAATATAAATAGCCAAATCAGAGTAAAATTCAAAGCTGTGATTCTTCCTTCCTTCCTTTCTCCACACCAAGCAAATCAAATCCGTTTAATGTGCTTTAATTTTTTTCCAGTGTCACAACTCAAACTGGAGTCCTCATTTCTCTGACAAGATGAAAATTGAAATTCACCAAAAAATAAATAAATAGAAATTCACCATTTGGCCTGACTGGCACCCAGATGGACAGTGAACTTCCATGAATACACAGACCCCTGGCTGCTCAAAGTGCTGAAAATAAGTGAGTAACAGTCAAGAAAATGAATGGGGGAAGGGGGTATCATGGGGGTATCGTTCAACTCCTCTTTGTTGAACTTTTGGCTACTGATAGATTCTGGGGAAGGGGGAGTCGCTGTCTTCAGTCCCATACACACTAGACTCCAAACCTGTGCTCACACAGATGATGATCCTGGTTAAAATCGGTGGGTTATAAAACAAATTGAAAAGGGTCTTGTAGGGAGAAAAGGTCAACAGGGGTAAGAAGAAAATGGGAGAGAATGGGGGGTAGAGTTAACAGAAATTGTCAAGGAACAAATCCAATCAATAAAAAATGACAGAAATTTTATAGATGATGATAGATGATAGATAGATGATAGATAGATGATAGATGATGATAGATTAGAGAGAGAGAGAGAGAGAGAGAGAGAGATAGGTAGATAGATGATAGATGACAGTGATGGTTTGAATGAGGAATGCCCCCCATAGGCTCCAAGTATCTGAATACTTGACCTCAGTTGGTGGCTCTGTTTGTGGTGTTTGTGGAGATTTAGGAGGTGTAGCCTTGCTGGAAGAAGCACATCAGTGTGGGTAGACTGAAAGTTTATAGCTGTGTCCCATTTCCTCTCTCTTTCTCTCTCTCTCTCTCTCTCTCTCTCTCTCTCTCTCTCTCTCTCTCTCTCTCTCTCTCTCTCTCTCTCTGTCTCTCTCTCTCCCCTTCCTGTGCCTGCTTGAAGATGTGAGCCTTCAGCTTTCTGCTCTGCCCACCTCTGTTGCCATGCCTTTCCCACTATCATAGACTCTTCTCCCTCTAAAACTATAAACCTAATAAACTCTTCTTTCTATATGTTGCCTTGGTCATGGTATTTTATCACAGCAATGAAAAGTAACTAATACAGAAGTTGGTACCGAGAGTGGGCTGTTGCCATGAAGAACCTGTTTTGGTTTTTGGAGGAATGTGAAAGATTTTGGAAGTTTGGACTAGAAAAGCAGTTGAATGTTGTAAGCAGAGCTTAATAGATCATTCTAGTAGAAGTCTGGAAGAAAGTAATGCTGAGAGCAATATAGTTCTAAGGGGAATAAAGACAAACTGCAACTGAGACATTTTGGCAAAGCATCTGGCTACGGTCTGCCCACAGCCTAAGAGCTTACCTGTGACTAAATTAAATTGTAATGGACTTATTTCTTTGACGGAAGAAATTTCAAAACAGTTCTATGCGGAATCATGGTGTGGCTATTTATGGTGAATATTATGCGTGAAAAAGAGCAAATGGGGCAGATAGAAATGCAAAATGTTCAGTTTAGAGAGAAAAGACAGCTAGAAAATTTAATGTAGCAACCAAGGTGAGTTCTGGAAAAGATGCTCCCATTGTTAAGATTAGCGCCATTAAGGAGAAACTTCTAGATTTTCCCTTGTACAAAGGAAAAAGTAACCTCAGGCAAGACCTCACCCAGCCAAGCTTCCAACTTTTGAAAGGGAAAGGTCTAAGGAGTTTTTCTACCCTAGAAAACCACAACATACAAAAGCTGCTAATGTGGATGAAAGCTGCCAGAGTTCATACCAAGCTGGCAGCAGAGCTTGGTCATGTTGTTCACATGGTACTGGTTTTAGAGACATGAAAGATACAAGAGTGAGGGGGTCATTTTTTCTTCCTCCACAGTTTCAGAGAGCCACTGAGGCCAGGCAGCATGAAGTCTGCATAAAGAAGGCAAGAGGAGGCCAAGAGACCCTGGGAAGCTAATGCATGAAACTGTGAAGATAAAGTTTGTTGGCAATGGAGACCTCAGGATGTTGGAGATACCAGAGCCAGGAGACATCTGCCAAGAAGATCTGTATACATGGGGTGGGTACCAGCCCAGGAGAGAGATAGATGCTGTAGGGAGCAAATCTAGAGGTACAGAGCCATCTAAGCCCCTTGGAAGTAAAGACCAAGACATTGAACATGGAGCAGCAGGAGTTGGTGTTTGCCCTGCTGGTTTCCAGTCTTGCTTTGGTCCAGTATTTCTTCAGTATGCCTCCATTCTTCCTTTTGGGAATGGGAATGTGTATTCTGTACCATTGGCTGTTGGAAGTATGTATTTTTATTTTATAGGGGCTTACAGTTAAGAGATTGCCTTGAATCCCAGTAGAGACTTTGGACTCTGGACTTTTTAATGGTGTTGAGACTGTTGGAGCCAGGGAGTAGAATGTGGTGGTTTGAATGAGTGAGGAATGTCCCCCATAGGCTCCAGGTATTTCAATGCCTGACCCCAGTTGGTGGCACTGTTTGGGGAAGTTTAGGAGGTGTGTCTTGCTGAGAGAAACACATGAGTGTAGGCAGGCTTTGAGAGTTAGAGCCTCATCCCATTTCTAATTCTTCTTTCTCTTCCTGTCCTTGCTTGAAGCTGTGACCCCTCAGCTTTCTGCTCCAGGTGCCTCCTATCGTGCCTCCCCCACCACGATGGACTCTTATCCCTCCAGAACTGTAAAGCTAATAAACTCTTCCTTCTATATGTTGCCTTGGTCATGGTATTTTATCACAGCAGCAGAAAATTAACTAATACACACACATACACACACACACACACACACACACACACACAATGACATAAGCCAGTAAAGTTTTCTAATTACTGACCAAATTTCTTTCCTCACAAAGCTGCTAATATAAATACCCACAATACAACATTTGATTTTGTCTTATGAGAACATCATTTTTATTGGCTCTTTAACTGATGTATTCATTTATTCCTCTAATATGTTAAATTAAAATTATCCTTAAAACATATGAGTTTTAAAATGCTTTTAAAAAGACAGAACTACACCATATTTCATTCACTGTGCCATTTCTCTCTCTCTCTTTTTTAAATTCATCAATCTAAATGTGATTTGATTCCACCAGTAATGAAAGGAGATAGCTGACATAGATGTTTGGAAAGAAAACATTTAAGAGTTTTGTATTCAAGAGTCAAGTGTTTATTCTTAATACCCAAACAGGAAAGACAAACCATCTCACACTCTTCAGCACAGAAAGGACTTGACCAGGAGGAACCAAAGCATTTTTCCATTTCATAATAACTGAGGACTCAGCCACAGGCAGTTTTTTTCATGGATTTTTAAATTTTTATCTGAGTGCTGGCATTCCTTGGTATCTGTGGGTGAGTGTGTGGTTCCAGGACCCTCATAAATACCAAAATCCGCACATACTCAGTCTATCTATCAACTGGCATCATTTGCATGTACCCTGTGCATAGCTTCCCGCATACTTGAAGGCCATCTCCAAGCTACTTATAATGTCTAAAATAATGCACATGCTATATAAACAGTTGTTATACTATATTGTCTAGAGATATTAACAAGAAAAACATTTGCACATGCTGGTACCAGCATAGTTTTTTCTAACTATTTTTTAACCACAATTTGTTGAATCCACAAATGCATTATCTATAGACATGGAGAGCAGCTGTGTAATACTTTTCTCCAGATCACCAGAGAAGTTTGGACAAAGATAGTTATATTTAATAGTAATAATAACTGTCATTTATTAGACTCTTCTATCCTGGAACTGAACTGAGGTGTTGCACCAAAAAAAAGTGTGTGTATACATATACATTTGTGTGTATTTAATTTTCACAACTCCTTGAAGGTCTTACTACCTCTATCATAAATATTACTGTTTGGATCTTACATGCTCCCCCAAAGCTCATGTATAGAAGGCTTGGTCCCAGCTATAAGGTGGTGGCAGGAACATTAAAGTTCAGACTCAGTTGGAGGAAGCATATCATTAGGGAACAGGCCCTTAAAGGAGATTCTAACCCCCTTCCTTCTCTCTCACTTGCTCTCATTCTCGCTCTTGCTCTTATTCTCCTTCCTGATAGAAGCAGTTTTGCTCTATCCCATGCTCCCCACCATATTGTTCTGTCTTGCAACAGATTCAAAGCAACAGGGCCAAGTATTCATGGACTGAAACCATAAATCCAAACAAACCTTTCCTCCATTAAGTTGATTTTTTTTTCATGTCATTTGTCACAGTGACAGAAAGCTGAATAACACAGTAATTTATCCAAGAAAACGTCAGAGGTAAAAATTGAAGCCCAGTCTGTTTCATTGAATCTAGACCCCTAGCAAGACAAGTTATATGTATATATGTGTTTGAGTGTCTGCCACATGTGTGCAATGCCCACAGAGGTCACAAGAGGGTGTTAGATCCCTGGAACTGGAGCTATGGTAGTTGTGAGCCACCTGATGGGTGCTCTAGAAGAGGAGGAAGCACTCTTAACCAATAAGCCCTCTCTCAGCTTCTAAACTCTGATTCTTATTTGCTTTTCATCCAACAACCAGGGCCCTCATCCCCAGAATTATCACCCTATGTCTCTCTTCTTCCTAAAACTCATCACAAAACTTTTATAAGTGAGCTTAGAGACTTCTAGAATTTTCCAAAGTGAAGATCCAGCACGAGCAACAAAGACAACATCCCACTTACGATATCTCACAATCACTCATACCCAGGAATCAGGAGAAAAGAAAGAAAATTATTTTAAAAAAAACAGTGTTTAACTTTCTGCAAACTTTTCCCACCCCATAGGTAAAGAAGAAGGACTGGTTGTTCTAGCCACCTGAAGATTGGTTCTAAAAAGGCAGTTCTGACCTTAAATACAAGAAAATGCTCCTGTCTTTTAAAATTCAAGAAGTGGTTTCAATCCAATCTAAATGTGTTTCTGTGTGGTAGAATCACTGATATATTTATAAAAGGTAGAAAGTTTGAAATTTATAAAAAGTACTATTTACATCTATTACACTTGCACATGCTGGAGCACTCTGTAAGTGGAGGCTGCTAACAGGCTCACTTGTGGGAAATCACATTTTCATGGAAAAGAAAGCTGGCCGTATTTCAGCTGAACAGGATTTTCTTTCATTTGTAAGAAAGAAAAAAACAGTTTTTCCTAAAACAATCTGTGTACAGTTGGAATCTGCTGTTTCAATCACTGTTTTCAGACTGGGATTTTATGTGCCCATTTGTTATATCTCACAGTTTAACCACCTGAGATTCTTTTTATACTGTTCACTGTCCAAATTACATTTGATCTAATTTTAATTGAATATTTTGCTATTATACTGAAAACCATAAAAGTCCAAGAGAACCAGCTTTATAATCACAGTTTTCCTCGGAGATGTTAAGCTGGATGGGCTCTCACCCTGAAAGCACCAAGATGCAAAGAGGAGGGTCTCTGAGAATACTCAAATGTTAGTTGATCTATTCTGTCTTTTTGTAATTTCCAAAAATTGCTAAGCATAAAACAGCATGTTTAATGCTTCTTTGTGGAGCACACGTTTTATTATTTTTTTCATTACTGACCAAAACACCTAACATGAACAACTTGAAGGAAGAAGGATTTCAAAGGATTCAATCCATGCTGGTTCGGCCCCTTATACTTGGGAAGGACATCTTGGTGGCAGGAGCATGTAGCTGAGGAACTTCTTCATGGTGGGCAAGAATCAGAGAGAGGGAGGCAGGAAGGTTCCAAGGACAAGGCTCCCCCAAAAGACCCACCAGTGACCTATTTCCTCCATGTAGCCTCTGCCACCTAAAGTTTATCAATGTTCCCCCAAAAGCACTGCTTAAACCATGGGTCTTTGAGACATTTCATATTCAAACCATAAAAACATGGAGAAAGGCATATTGCTTTGATGACAAAATAAGCAAAGAAAATGAATGGTTAAATGCCATCAATATTAGCAACGGCCTTGTCTTCGATAGTCTAGAACTTTGGCTTTCTAATAGAACAAACTGTCATGACTTGAAATAATTTAAGACAAAGTCAATTTTCATTATTTATCATCAACCAAAAAAACTTTATGAACAAAATACATTTTGAATTAATGATGGAAACAATAGTGGTAATAGTGTTAGTAATGATTAAGAATCTATCAAAAGCTGATACTCTGCTGATTTCATCACATAAATTATCTCATTTAATTTAATTCTCACTGAAGAAACTATTGCTTATGAAGATTGCGACAGGCGTAGGTAAGACCTGTAACTGGCCTAATGCGACCTTTCTGTGACTGCCATAGGCAGTGACGATCTAATGCATAACCAGTGGGAAAGAAGGAAAGAAGAATCAGAGCAACTGCTAACCACAGGCCAGGTCTCTTAAGAGCTTCAGGTCAGCAATACTGGGAAAATGTTTGGTCAGCTTCCCACTCTTCCCATGCTTAGAGCCACTCCTCCTTTGACTGGGACATCTGAACTGCTTTCCCACGCTCTCCACGGCTTCTATTCATCAGCAACTCAGGCCATGCAGTACTTCATTCATTCACTACAACAATCTGCCCACCTCACCACCATCAGCTAGGAACTCTGAGTTCTTCTTGAGCACTGCTCTCAGATTGCAGAAGGCCTGCTCTAACCTGCCGCTCTGCCTGTGGTGGCAGCTCCTCACTTTCCTTCTTTCTTCATGTCATACGGTACTTAGAATTATTTCTGCAACCAGATCACAAGGTCTTCAAAACCCAGGATCATTCTTCTGTTTCTCCTGTTAAAGTAATACACTGATGACAATTTTATTCTCTCTCACTTTTATGGTTGAGTAGCATTCCATTGTATATAGGGTGAGCTACATTTCCTTTATTTGGAATATGCTTTTTTCTCATCTATAACCCTAAGTTCCTTAAGTATGGAGTTATATCTAATTAGTTCTTGACGGCACCCTTTAAAACCCAGTCCAGCCCAAGAATGCTTCTTGAGTTCACATTAATCAGATAGGGAACAAGGAGTGTTCAAATCCAAAGTGACTTTCAGAAAGTAGGTAAGAGGGAAAAGCAACAGTTTATTGAAATTCAGAGGCAAACACTTCAGAAATACTTCCTGTTTTCTCGTGTTTGGTGGACACAGCAAGGTGGCCTCATTTGAGAGCATCGGCCATGACTGAACGATATATCACAGAATGTATCATGTGAAATATTGGCAGCTTAAAAAATATGTTCTTTGGAATGGACTCTCTGCAAGGCAAAGCTTTTCCTTGGAGCAATGCTTTAAAAGTTAGAAGGCAGTTCTATGCCCATTCCAAATCACCAGAAGTAAAGTATCAAGTCCTAAGTGCCCCCCAGTGACCAAGCGAGCTAGCTGGCATGTTTTTTACCCTTCCACTTTGCAGAAAGAAAAGACAGTAAAAGTTCCTGCAGTGAGCTGCCAAGGTGCTCCCAGGCCATTGTGCAGAATCATTGTCAGGTTAAATTAGGGAGTACAGACTCTGTGAGTGTAAAAAAATCAATACTTGATGGAAGATTGCTCCTCAGAAAATCTGTTTTGATTCCAGGATTAATTCGCGACCAAAGGCTTCTGCAAAATGACATGCCATTAGTCAGAAAATGAACACATTCTGTCCTTGAAATTGGATGGAAATATGTCAGCTGGTTGACCCATTCATTCTTCTCACTCTCTGGGCAGAAAGAGTGGGTGTGGTAGCAGTGTGAATTAGTGCCCCAAACCTGGTCCATTTTCAAAACAGGATAAAAAAAATATTTTTTGAAGTCCAGTGTAAATTGGGAGTAGTCTCTAGGCCATTGTTGGAGAGCAATTGCAAATGTGTTTCATCAAGGCAAATGCATCTGTCTGAAAGGCCCGACTCTCCTGAGTGTTCTAAGCCTTAGAATAAACCCTACTAAAAATCTTAAAATAAAACAAAGACTGTTCCCTTAAACTAGTGACGTGCAATATTAATGACAATGTAATCTCTTCGTCATATATAAAGTAGCACTCTTCACACTCCTTTTTTAAAGTTTCTTCATCTAAGAACTTTGGCAAAAGGCAAGTCCCAGGTCTTCAACTATGCTGGTATCATGGGGCTCAGGAATTTCCCTGACTTCTATGGTTGATCCACAGCAAGGATGGATTTAATTCCACAGACTTTACTACATGTAAAAATCACTGTCTTTATGTCTTTCAATCCAATTAAAGGAGATTCTGGGGTAATCAGTCATTAGGAATGCTTGTTTATCTCCATGGTGACACAACGACCCCCAGACCTTTCAAGAAAACAAGTGTTCAGGAACACTTTGCTCTTCTGTCACACTGTCCACCACCAAAAGCCTCAAAGCCCAAGCATACATGGTCCCTTAAAGGCAACTGATCTCAACTGGGCATGGTGGCGCACGCCTTTAATCCCAGCACTCAGGAGGCAGAGGCAGGTGGATCTCCATGAGTTCAAGGCCAGCCTGGTCTACATAGTGAGTTCCAGGACAGCTGGAGCCACAGGGAGACCCTGTCTCAAAAAGACTAAAAAAAAAAAAGCAACTGATCCCACTGTTTCTGCTCAGATAC
This sequence comes from Nannospalax galili, assembly GCF_000622305.1. Classification (NCBI taxonomy): domain Eukaryota; kingdom Metazoa; phylum Chordata; class Mammalia; order Rodentia; family Spalacidae; genus Nannospalax; species Nannospalax galili. Next base: position 358,492 of record NW_008332591.1, read on the forward strand.
AGAAAACCTTGTTGGCATTGGAGTTCTGGTACCCAGCTTGGTCCTCTTTGCTCTCTACACATCTATCCCCTTCCCTAAAAGACAGGTACCACTCTTCCTCTACTTGAGGCTACTAATGAGCTCATGATTGGAATACTAATGCAAAGAAAAGGAACTGTTCTTACCCTCTGTCCTGAGGATGGAATCAAGAATCTCATGCATGCTAAGCAAGTGTTCTACCACTGAGTCACCCCTTCTAACTCAAAGGAGATGACTTCAAACACCAAGATTCTCATTCTTTTGGGGAAGGGAGCCCTTAGCATTCTGGAAATGGAAAGGGGAATTAAAGAGAAACAAAAGTCATTTAACACATTGATAGGTCATACATGCATAGACACCCCTAGCAGACTGGTACAGCAACCTCAACAAAACTTCCAGCCCCTGCCTTGTCTCTACCCACCAAGACATAGGCCTTGCCTCCTCATGCAGGACATCTTAATCTACATGCTGATGTACTCGGGGGCCCATAACAGATTGCAAACAGTGTCGAAAATGCTGAATGCCAGGAACTAGAGGGATCATGACACTTATATTCATTTCACTGGGAATGAAATTGCCATGATGAAGTTCACCTCCGTCTTGGAACATCTTCCCCTGCAGATACCAGAGACAAAAGCAACAATCACACAGCTAAGAACCAGGTGGCAGAAACTAGCCCCACAGGAGAGGACCTTGGCCCTGAGCCTCATCACCCACAGGGACGTCATTAGAATCCTTACACAGAAGTAAATTGAGATGGCAAGGGATTGTCTTAAAATCTGCTTTTAAAAGAAAAGCTACCAACTTGCTGGGTAGGCACTATGCTGCAGACACAGACTAGGCCTTGATATGCCAGCTTAACAACTTGTCTTCCAAACATGTTGACCAGTTCCATGTTCAGGGGAAAAGGGACCTCAGAGAAGAAAGCAGATGTCAGCACCAAAGGGATGTCCAGGTCCAACAAGGCTCTTAGCGTCAAGGCCTGATTCCTTCAGGTGCCCAAATTAGTAACCTCATGGTACCATTAGAATCTTATGTTACCATTTAAGAATATTACTGAAATCTTATATGAATCTTCATTCTTTAAAAATGTACATTATTATAAAGCTAAAAATAAACTAAATTTCTATACAATATTGTGTGAGGTTTCTTTGATCTCTCCAACAAATGGGAAGGAAGATGTATCAAACCTGCATGAAACACCAGTATGTTCTATTAACAAATAGTAAGCAAGTTTATTACTTGGCATGGTTGTAAATATACTGTAATTATAAGAGAATAAAAGTAAGATTTCTGAACAATGTAAAGAGAATTGTCAATAATCCAGTACCCCTAAGCACAAAAGAACAGGTTCAAATGGAAGTAAGATCAGGATCTCTGAACTCCTTTCCCAAGTAAAGACTGAAGAGGCTGCAGTGATCATTAATCTGCCAACAACTCAAGTCTCCTTGAACACCTTAAAAGAAGAGAATTCCTTTTTTTAAGAATTCCTTTTTTAAGATAGGGTCTCCCATAGTCCCAGCTGGCCTGGAACTCTATATGGAGACCAGGCTGGCCTCAATCGCACAAAGATCCACCTGCCTCTACCTCCCAAGTGCTAGGATTAAAGGTATGTGCCACCATGCCCCACATAAGAAAAGAATTCTTGATTATTCTCCCCAAATAATAGGGTGAAACTGAAAGTTTCAATGCTGGCAAAATGGAAAGATGGTTTCTGGAGAAAGTCCTTGGCCATTCATAAGCAATGTCCACACGTATCACTGATTTACTTGAATCACATGTGGTCAGTGGTTTGAATGACTTTCTACCTGGTTACTGGACCTAAAAGGAGGCAGTAAGATCATAACCACCAGGTGGGTCTGTGTTTTAGTTTGTTCTTCATCGCTGTGACAAAACACTCTGACCACTACCAACTCGGGGAGGAAAGGGTTTTTTATCTTACGTCTCCCGGGTCACAGTTCATCAGGGAGCCCAAGGTAGGAACTCAGGGCAGGAACCTGGAGGCAGGAGCTGGAGCATAGGCCATGGAGGAACGCTGCTTACTGGCTTGCTCCCCTGGCCCCTGCTCAGCCTGCTTTCTTATGCAACACAGGCCCACCTGCCCAGGGGTGTCACCACCCACAGTGGGCCTGGCCCTCCCACATCACTCATCAAGAAGATGCCCTTCAGACATGGCCACAGGCCAGTCCAATAGAGGCAATTCCCTGATTGAGGCTCCCTCAACCCAGGTGTGTCAAATTGACACTAAAGCTATCCAGCAGTCTGTAAAATTCCATCTTTGCCACCGTGTTTTTCTTGAGATTATAACCCCCAGAAGGTGGACACAGGCAAACTACAGTCAACCCAGAGTTGTGTAAGGAGAAGCCGCTTAACTATTTGCCTTTTGTTTATTCTCTTATTTCTAGGCACACAGACACACACAGACGCACAGACGCACAGACGCACAGACACACACACACACACACACACACACACACAGAGCACACACATGGTCCTGCCCACTTCTGGGATGCTTCTTCAGCTGTAAAAGCACAGTCATGCCTCTGGAAGATGTAGATTCTAGTCTGCCCCATCCCTATTCTACTCCTCCCACCCATATTTTCTCATACAGTTCTTCTTTGCCAATTAACTCCAGTCTTCGTGTCTCCCCCTTCTTCCATCTTAGTAGCACTTATCAGGCATCATAACATATATTATCCCTTGATAATATCCTTTGGAGCTCTTTGCTCTAAGTCAAAGCATAAAGCACTTAAAAAGGTATACATTTCATCAAAGCTTATTTTGCGCCACTTGGAGACTATTACCAAGTACCACAACTGGTCACACACAGACATTGTCTATGAATTTCCCAGGCCTAAGCAACACATCTACAATGCAACCTCTATACCTAAGGTGCATGGAACATAGAACAGGGGTAAAGAAGATAACACTAATGAATCTCTCAGTTCTCATCAATGAAGCTCCCTCATGCAACAGAGGGCCAGGAACACAAAAGGTCACAAATGGCCAAAACGTAGAGATTAAGAGTCTGAAGAATGCTGGCCCTTGGAAGGACTCTTATGTTAAACTTCACCCACCCAGGGCTCAGGGACCATCACAGAAAAGGGGACAGAAAGGTTGTAAGAGCCAGGGAGGAGGTGCATGACCATATGAAACAGAGTCCTACAAGCTCCTGGGACCCTGCTCATATGATTCTATGGCAATGGTGTCAGATACACAAGTCCCATGTAACCTCAGACCCCAATCTTAGCTGAAAAAATATTGGCAACTGATTACCGCTAGGTGAGGAAGAGCTGATCTTCCTAAAACAAGGGACTCTAGATAGGCTGACTAGACCTCAGTAGATGGACTTGCACTGGGGAACGTCTAGGGATGCTGACTTGACACAGTGGGCCTTAACATGGATGACAGATTAAAAGGGTTCCAGTGCGGGGGGCTATGGGAGGGTGCTGGTGGGGACAGGAGTATAAAGATGATTAAGATTGTTTGAGATATTCTCTATGAAATACACAGAAGTTCAATAAAAACAAATAAAAAAAAGAAAAAGGCATACATTTAAAATACAACTGATCTGAGCTCAAGGTGTGAATGTGAAATTCTCAAGAAATTTATTTAAATTTGCATAGCTTATCTTCCTGGCCCATTAGAGGACACACAGGAGAGAGAGAGAGAGAGAGAGAGAGAGAGAGAGAGAGAGAGAGAGAGAGAGAACTTATTTCAAAAGGCAGAGTTTAACACCAGTTCAAAGAACCAGACCTTCAGACTCCTGTCCATGGGCTGACTCCTTGTCTTCCACTACAATGTGAGCACACAAATGGAGGGGCCACTCTTACCAGGAGCTTCTATTGTAACTAGCATCGTAGATAACTGTTTTTCTAGTTCTCCCTGTCTACCAATCCCCTCTCTTTCTGTGAGAATTTGACCAAGTTATTTGCTATCTTTAAGTCCCAACTTCCTCAGCAACTGGACCTGAAGTAGTCTACACCCCATAGAGCTGATGTAAGAGTAAGTGGCACACGTACCTAGAGCATTATAGGCACTTGTCAGGTATTCCACAAACCACAATCTTCTTCCAAATAATGAAATCTTTCATATCCAAATAGCACTCCTCGGTACCAGAAGGAATGGAACACTCTCCAAGGGTTTGGTCAAGAATTTCTTCCAGAACATTCTGTCTTCTCACTCATTAAATGTGGCAGGGATCTTGACCCAAAAGAGAACAAGTCAACACAGCATGCATCCATCCAAACCAAATTATTGGAGAAATTCAACGTGTGAAAAAGCTGTTATTTTCATAATTTCTCCTTGATCCTAATCTCTATTTTTCTGTATTCTCTACTTTCGTCCTTATCACATGATATAGAAAGAATGAGCAACTTAAGAAAAAGACCATTTCTTCAGTGTTCCTGGTGCCAAAGGGAACATACAGGTAAGTTTTTGATGATTAAGAGACTAACTAGATCCCATAAAGAAAACTTGAATGAGATCTTACCCCAAACTAAATTTTCCTGCAGAAGCCAGAGCAGTAAAACTCTGCACAATAAACAGATTTCAACTTTGAAGTTCATTTAGGTGTTTCTTGAATTAGTTTGTGGGCTTTACCACTTTGTCTTACAAAGAAAATGAACTTTATGTGTGGCTTTCCATCAGAGTTTTCAGAAGTAGTTCACAGGAGTTAATGACTTTTTTCTCTTCAATTTCACCTTGCAAGACAGAACTGAGCTGCCACGGAGTTTTCCTATAGCAGGGCGACTGGCCAATATTTTGCTACTTGCTCTGTCAATCCCATCAAAATATTGTTTAATAATTTAAGAACAACCATGTAATTTTCTTCCCAAGCAAGAGCAAATTAGGCACTTACTGAATAATTGACAAAAATATTTAATTCTAGGGCTGTCTTGAGAAGGTGCTATTATTCAAAGGAAGTTTTTAAAAATTTCCTTCAGCTGTTCAACATATTGTTTTTTCCTACTATGTTCTTGCCTGGTCATGTCTTGAATTCTATATCAAAGCCCTGCACAAAACACCTTGTTTTTTTATTAAAAATATATCCATACATAGTATGTGTGTGCTATCAAGGTCTTGGTGAAGCTCACTCAGAGGAATCATCATGGCAGCACATGCCTATAATCCTAGCACTCAGGAGGCTGAAGCAAGAGGACTGTGTGTTCAAGACCAGCCTGGGATAGATAGCAAGATCTTTCTCAAAAAAAAAAAAAAAAAAAAAAAAAAAAGCAAAAGCCCTTGGAAAGACAGGCTAAAACTTAAATGACTTAAACAAAATTGCTTTTTTTAGGCTTGTTCCAACTAGGAACCCAGCACTTACCTTGGCTCAGGGGAGTTTTGATCTCAAATAATGAGATGCTCTCTAGGAGGGGCACTCAGACCTTGAATCCTTTACCTTGGCCATCTGCCAACGCAGGTACTCATTCACCATCTGGCTCTGGGGCTGCAATCTGACTGTCCAGTCACATCTCCCTTAAATAGCCTATTTATGGACCTTCAAGGCATTTTGTTTGGCATTTAACCACTGAAATGCCCTGAGTAGACTTACAATTTATAGGCCATCATATTAACCTGTGGCTTTATAAGTTATAAATATGGGGAAACGATAATACCAGATCATCTGCCCTTGTTTCTGACCATCTCTTCTCAATGCACTCTCCCAAATGAGCAAGTCCAAGGACAATACTTTGCTAGAGCACTCCCCCGTGCTCTGACTTCTCATGACCTAACTTTGAACATGTGAAGTACATCAGACGACCTCTCTGACAACATCTTCTCCCTCCCTACGGCCTCCACAGGAGTTAACATTTCTTCAGTGTTTGTCGTGTGCCAAGTATTGTTCTGGCCTCATTGACAAGAGAGTGAAGGATTGTTCCAGAATGCTCAAATCCTGCTCCAGTTATAGACACCACAAAAGAATTCTGTTATTCTAGGGATTACCTTTATGAACAGCAATACACACAACCAGAATTTCAGCAGAGGGTGGTGCTCCAACAATGCCTACACTTTGTGTTGTGAAAACAGTTTATTTTTTATATAAGGTTTTATATTCAAATACACATATTGCAACAATCAAATAGTCACAGAATTTTTTTATTTTTTGCTACTCTTTCAAGAAACAATATTTGCAATAGCACTTTTTAAAAATGCTGTTTTCCCTCCTTTTTCTCATGTATCTTGTTGCCCTTCAGAAAGGTACACTTTATAAGCCTCCTTCGTTTGGTTTTTTTAATTATTTATTTAATAACCACATAATTAGAAGAAGTATTTCATTACAACAGCATTGACATATTCAATAACAATTTCCAGAACTAAGATGCATCCTTCTTTCAAAATTGGCTATAAATTTTTAGGTTTACAGTTGAATTAATACAGTTATATAATATTGTACTTGTATAACCCTTTGAGATATAAAATTGAATGAGATTTTAACCTTCAAAAAAGATCTCCATTTTGTTATTAAAATACACAGTTTTATACATAAAAATTATTTTAATGCAATTAAATAGATGCATTAGATGTTTGCATGTGTGTTTCTAATCTCTATAGATCTGATTATTACTAGTCACAGTCAGTTACTTTCTGAGATCCTTGGCTCCTGAGCATGGATATAAAGTCATCAGGTAAATATCAATGGTAATGTTTTTCACATCTACTAATTAATAAGGAGCAATTTTTTATGCTTTGAAGAAATGTTTTAATTTAATAACCACATGATTAGAAGAAGCATTTCATTACAGTTTTAA
>NW_008332591.1:365502-378146 GCF_000622305.1 Nannospalax galili
ACTCAGATCCTTAGTACCTGAGTATGGATATAAAGTCATCAGGTAGATTTCACTGGTAATGTTTATCACCTCTACTATTTAACATGAAGTACATTTTTATGCTTCCTCCTCAAATATGTCTTTTTTTTAATTTGTTGATTTTTTATGTGTATATCATATAGAACATCCCACACAATCCCATTCATCTATGTACCCACTTCTCAAATGGCACCGTCCCATAGCCTCCCCCCTCCCACACACTGGAGCCCATATACTCTGTCATCCCTGTTACTGTCCACTACGTTGTCAGCACCCCCAGCCATTCTCCAGTGCTTGTCCATCTGCTGAATCTAGTCAGCCTATCTAGAGATCCTTGTTTTAGGAAGATCAGCTGTTCCTCATCTAGCAGCAATCAGTTGTCAATATCCTTTAGATAAGATTGGGGTCTGCTGTTCATTTTCCCACTGTGTTTAGGGTTATTTGTTACTGTGACATTACTTTACCCAACCTAACTGACACAAAGCTATATCTTATTTTTCCACATATCTCATTGCCCTTCAGAAAAGTGCACTTTTCAAGCCTCCTCTCTGAATTCTGTGTACAAGAATCTTTGATCTATGCATGCTTTGACTTTTGTGCATTCTCCTTTTCCTTCTGTAGCTCTATAGCCCAATCCTTTGTTTCACTGTTATAAAAGTCTGTGACTGGGGCTGGGAAATGGTTCGTTGGGCAAAGTGCTTGCCACACACACATGAGGACCTGGGTTTGATCCCCATGCTGGGCATGGTGGCATGCATTTGTAATCCCAGCACTGGGGAGGTGGAGACAAGAGGATCCCTGAGACTCAGTGGCCAGCCAGCCTAGTCTACTTGGTGATTTCCAGGTCAGTGACAGATCCTGTCTCAAAAAACTAGGTGGATGACTACTAAGAAATGATATGCAAGGTAGATATTCTGGCCTCTGTATACACACGTGTACATAAAGTATGTTTTCTAATAAACATAGTACCACAAAGACAAGAGAAGACAGTCAAGCAGGGAGAACTCATAGGTGGGTAGAGCAGGGTAGGATCTGTACATCGGGCATCTTATAAAATCTTCTCAAGGTGGTAAAGTTGGCATCTACATGACAGGGGAAAGTTGGTCTTGCAAATATCTGAAAAAAAAAATCCTAGCTAATGTAATGTCCCTAAAATGGAAATAAGCTTAGGACACATGTTTATATAGCAGGGGAGAGAGATGTGGGGGACTAATTTGTAAAACCACCTCATTCTTTTACTTTCTCTCACCAATGCCCCGAAAACTGAACATACCTGAGATGGAGTCCCCAAAGGATGCCAATATTCACTGTCCCATCCTACAGGGGAAATCCACTCCATTGAACGCAGATGCAGTCATGTGTCTTGTTTGGGCAAATGATACGTGCTATGTGTCACTTCTAGGCAGAAGTTTCTACATCATAGCTGCACTTCACTGTGTCCTCTCTTATTCCCCTCTGCCTGGTCACCAATGGCATTGTGGAAAATGATTTTCATCAGAGTAGATCCTGAAATGAGACGAGTAATTGTATTAGTTAATTTTCTGTTGGTGTGAAAAAAAAACACCGTGACCAAAGAAGGAAGAGGTTATTTGGGCTTATGATTCCAGAGGGATAAGAGTCCATCATGGTGAGGAGGCAGTGGCAAGAGCCAAAAGCTGAGAGCTCACATCTTCAATGGCAGATAAAAAGCTGAGAGGCCGACCTGGACTTAAGACCAAGCTGTGAACCCTCAAAGGCCCCAATGACATACTTCCCCCAGCAAAGCTGTCCCTCCAGAACCTCTACAAACAGTGCCACCAACTGGGCTTCATATACCAAGTGATCAAATACTTGAGCCTATAGGGGAAGGATGGTGGGTATTTGTCATGCAAGCCACCACAGTAACAATGTAAAACAAAACCTCAAGTAATATGAGCAAGGACTAACCCTTTGTTGTTTTAACCACTGTTTGGGGGTATTTGTTCTTGAGCAATTACTTGGCCCAACCTCACCGACACAAAGTCTTTCAGTAATGCCTAAAATGACTTTGGTACTAAATAAAAGTAGTAACCCACCTGCCCCATCCCTAGAATCCTAACCCCACCCTCAGCCTCATTTATCTGAAAGTTTACGGGGAATACCACATTTGGCTCTCCCTTCAGGTAGTCCCCCTCTGTCTGAGTGATGCCATCTCTGGACACCACCACTCCTCACCAGGCTCTGCGTATCAGCTGCTATACCATATTCTGAGACAGATGTAAATAGAAGGAATACATTCCCTTTCTTTATGTCCTAGTCTCTATTGAAAGAGATCAAAGGTGGGACTAGAGTGGTGGCACAGCAGTTCAGTGCACTGGCTGTTGTTTTAGAAGACCTGGGTTAAATTCTTGGTGCTCACATGGTGGCTAACAACTGTATGAAACTCCAGTTCCAGGGGATCTGACGCCCTTCTTTGGCCTCTGTGAACACTGCACAACATGGGTGCACTTACATACATGCAGGCATAACACTCATACACATAAAGTTAAAACAAATTTTTAAAAAGACATCAAAGGTACTATTACATCTTTCAGAAATGTTTACTGGATCAGCTCTTTTTTGTGATTTGGGGCCTACCACTCTCCTAGCCTTTTCTGGGTAGGAGGTGCCACTCAGAATCACCCCCCATCACAAGTACATCTGTGGTGCAATGCTTTCTTCTGAGTATAACGGCCATCACCATCTTCATCAAAGCAGCTATAACAACCCACAAGTGACCCTCAAGATCAGACCTGTTGATCTTCTTTCACAGAAGAAGGGGGTGAGGAGGGTCCACAGCCCTCACCTGAGATTTCAGACACCATTCCTATACCTGCTTCTCAATTGTATGCAGGTATGCCCAGGCCACAGGTGGTCTCGTGGACTCTGGTTACAGCACACAGAGTATAGAAGGATAACTGAAGAGGAGATTCTATGCAGCTATGCAGAAGTCATCATCCATGGTGGGAAGACACTGTTTGGGGGATTCACTCATGCTCCTGTAAGCCAAATACCCTCACTGCTTCACCAAGTTGGACCTTGGTAGACTCATTACTTCTGTCTGTCATTGGTGCCCAAGCTGGGGTGAGTGCACATTTGTCTACAGAGCCCCAGGAAAAGTTCATGCAAAAGTATCTGTGCCCAGCTCTCTAGTCCTGACCACTTCCCTTAGGATGAGCTCATCTTCCAGAGCCTCTGCAGTCACTCCTGCACATGGTATTCCAATAAGCCTGCTCCGATAGAAGAGAGACTTCATGAGTATGGAAACTTTAGACAAAAATTCATAGCAGCACTTAGAAATTGCTTTTTATAAAAAGCACTGACTCTTCACTTGGACCCATAAGATAACATAACAAAAAACTGAGCACAAACTCCATATCTCTGCCTTTGTTTGTTCCTGTCTCTTTTGGGCATCTTACTGTCAGCGTTTACAGCATTTCACAGGCCCCAAAAGTGCTCCAGTAACTGTCCTAAACCTGCACTTACCTTGGATTTTAGGAATATCAGGATTAAATAATAAAAAACTTTATGGCACATTTTCTTAATGGTGTAGCCACTAGTAAGTTGTATGTGCTCCTGTAAACAATTCATTATTCATGTTCCTGTAAGCAACCCTAATGAAACTCATTGGATCACAATATATGGAAAGAAGAAAGAAAGAAAGAAAGAAAGAAAGAAAGAAAGAAAGAAAGAAAGAAAGAAAGAAAGAAAGAGAGAGAAGGAAGGAAAGAAAGAAAGGAAAGAAAGAAAGAAAGAAAGAAAGAAAGAGAGAGAGAGAGAAGGAAGGAAAGAAAGAAAGGAAAGAAAGAAAGAAAGAAAGAAAGAAAGAAAGAAAGAAAGAAAGAAAGAAAGAAAGAAAAAAGAAAGAAAGAAAAGAGAAAGAAAGAAAGAGAAAGGGATGGAGGGAGAGAGGGAGAGGGAGAAAGGAAGAAAGAAGGAGAACTAGTTGGGAAGAGTGAGAATTCACTGTGGGAGGGCTGAAGAAGATAGTGGGAGGATGAATTCTAAATGTATGAAAATATCATCATGAAACTAGGGTATAGTTAATTTATACTAATAAAAAATTAGAAACAAAAAACCTTTATGGCAAGGAGCTGAAACTTCCCCAAGCATTCATGAGCTTGAGTACACAGGCCAGTGGTCCACGCCTTTAATCTCAGCACTCGGGAGGCAGAGACAGGCAGATCTCTGTGAGTTTGAGGCCAGCCTGGTCTCCATAGTAAATCCGGAACAGCTGGGGCTACAGGGAGACCCTGTCTCAAAAAGACCAAAAAAAAAAAAAAAAAAAAAAAAAAAAAAGTAATGGCCTGTGGTATGGAAGCTTTACCTTGGAGTGAGAGAAATCATATCGTGGGAACCAGATTGCTCCCCTCAGATGACAGCAGCAATAGCAGCTCTGAATCACCTTGTAGAACCAGAACTGAGACAATGATCAACCAGATCATATCTTGATGAGAACCATGCAATCACACATGCTCTTGGACTTGTGCCCCAATTCTCCCTCTATTTAAATCTTCTGGTGCTTTGAATGAGAAATGTCCTCCATTGGCTCATGTATTTGAACACTTGCTCCCCAGTTTGTGGCACTGTTGAGAAGGTTATGGCAACTGTAGGAGGTGGAGCCTTGCAGGAGGAAGTACATCACTGGGGGCGGACTTTGAGGTTTTATAGCCGGGCTCCGCTTCCTGTTCTCTGTCTTCGCTTCCTGTGTGCAGATGAAATGTGATTTCTCTGCTTCCTGACTGCCAGGCCAACCTCACACTCCTGGTGCATGCCTGTCCCATTGTGAAGGACTATACATACACCCTCTGAAACTGTAAACTAAAATAATCCTTTTCTCCTTTAAGTTGCTCTTGGTTATGGTATTTTTGCCACAGCGAAAGAAAGTGATATAAACCTAAAGCTCACGTCAATGCTCCAAAGACAGACTTTAATTCTTTGGATCCTTTTACCTTTCTTCCTTTTCTCGATTTTCCACACCAGTTAAATCTCTTTTCTGTTTTTCACTATTACCCATCTCTTTAATTGGTGTATTGGGACACTTGTTCCAGACTAACCTGTTGGGGCTTCTAGAACCAATGCTTTTTCCCTAAAATGCCCAACAACAAACTAGACTTTTCAAATCTTCCTATGAGGAAAATATCTCACGAAGGACCCCAACTGCTGTGCTACAAAATCCATAACAGTGTTTGTCAAAGCCTTGCCTTCCAAGCAACAATTCCTTGCAGCAGGAATATAAAGAAGTTTACCCTCAGGAGACACGGGAAAGAAGTTTACCCTCAGGAGACACGGGACTCTCCTAACCAATAACATTGGCTCAAGGACATCCAAACATGCTGGCCTTTTCTTTGGAATGTCTTCTCTCCTTCTCTTCTCCACACAGATCAGACATGCTCTGTGCTCTGATGGCTCTCCAAGAATTATCCAGCAATTTTCCCTGTTTTCCCATAGACAAATGGTCCCTCGAGTAAATCTTTTAACCAGGTCTTAACATCTGCTTTTCAAAAAAACCTAGACTGTGCGAGTCATGGTGGCATACACCTTTAACCCCAGCATTCAGGAGGCAGAGACAGGTTGGTCTCTGTGAGTTTGAGGCCATCCTGGTCTACATAGTGAGTTCTAGGTCATCAGAGCTACTTAGTAAGACTCCCTCAAAAATAAATAAAAAACCTAGACTATGCCCTTCCTACACTACTAAATATTTAATGACAAAACAAAACATTTATAAATCAAAGGAAGTATCCCAACATTGTGAACTTGAAACTCCTCAAATGGAAAAAAATAAATGTGAGGCTGCAAATAAGATTCAATACAACTGCAAGCAACCCTTCAGTAATAAAATAAGTACAGACTGCAGCAGCAACATGATAGCCTGCCTCCCGGCTAATTGTAGAGATTGTCTAGAGAATAATTCATCCATAGTTTTCAGTTCTTACAAAGATGAACAATTTGACTTTGAGAAATTATTAGGAAAATTATTAAAGGTGTGTATAAAATCTAAACATAATATTTTTTGTAACTTAAGTTGGGGTTACTGATATGTCATTTGGAACTATTTACTCATGTCTTTTGATCACTTTTATTCTATTTCTTTTTCTTTTTTAATTTTTTTTTTTTTGGTCTTTTTGAAGCAGGGTCTCCCTGTAGCCTTAGCTGTCCTGGAACTCACTATGTAGACCAGGCTGGCCTTGAACTCAAAGAGATCTACCTGCTTCTGCCTCCCAAGTGCTGGGACAATTTTTTACATTTATGTATTTTCTGTGTGTCAGTGTGTATGTGTGTGCATGCACACATGCACACATGCACATATGCACACATGTACACATACACACATGCACACATGCTTATGCCACAGAGAATATGTGGAAGTCAGAGGACAGCTTGCACAAGTCATTTTTCTCCTTCCAACACATGGGTTCCAGGGATGGAACTTGGTCACCAAGCCTAGCAGCAAGTACCTTTACCTGATGAAGAATCTCACCAAACATGTTGTTCCCTTTACAATTGTAAATTTCTGTATTTCTTCTCTTTTGGCACCCCTTATCAAATTGGTTTTCAAGTTCTTCTCTTGAGATGGCTAGGGTCTATCATTTGGACAAAATAATGTAGCTAGTACCTTTATATTTTTTCTTTAAAGATTTATTCTTATTTTGGGGACTGGAGAGATGGTTCAACAGTTAGTAACACATACTGCTTTTTCAGAGGACCTTGATTTGGTTCCCAGCATCCACATGGCAGCCCACAACTGACTGTCACTCCAATTCCAGGGAAGCTGATGCCCTCTTCTGGCCTCCATGGGTATTGCATGCATGTGGTGCACCCATATACATGCAGGCAAAATACTCAAACACACAAAACAAAAATAAATAAATATGAAAAAAGTGTTCTTACTTTTAAGTATGTGTATACATGTGTGCATGTATGTGGGAATGTGCATGTGTGTGCAGGTGCACATGGAGTCCAGAAGAAGGTGTCTGATGTCCTGGAGCTGTAGTTACAGATGAGCTGCCCAACATGGGGTCCTTTGCAAGAGCAGTACATGCTTTTAACTATTGAGCTATCTCTCCAGCTGTCTTTTTTCAAATGTTTACTAGCCACTTGTATTTATTCTTTTAAGAACTCTCTGTTCAGTTCTATAACCCATCTTAATTGTATTATTTCCTCAATGTTTAATGTTTTTAGTTCTTTATATATTCTAGACATTAATCTTTTGTCAGATATATAACTGGCAAAGATTTTTCTCCCATTCTGTGAGCTGTGCTTGATTCAAATGACAATTTCTTTTGCTATACAAATCTTTTTGCTTTATGGGGTTCAGTTTCTTGATTTTTGGCTATTTCATAGTCAAAAATTCCTTACTCATGCCTAAATGTTGATGGATATGTATTTGGCATCTTTGTCAAAAATCAGGTGGTTTTAACTGGTGAGATGGCTCAGTGGGTAAGGGTACTTCCTATCAAGCTGATAACCTAAGTTCAGTCTCCAAGACCCACATGAAAGAAAGAGAAAATAGACTCTCACAAGTTTAACATTGAGGTCCATACATGCACTGTGGAGTATGCACACACAGAGAGAATGAATGCATAAATAAATACACATTTTTAAACTCAGATGTCTGTAGTTGCAGTGACATGTTATGTCCTTTATTCTATTTCGTTGATCATATATGTCTGTTTTTGTGCCACTACCATTTTTTTAGTACTATGACTCTGTAGTATAACTTGAAATCAGGTATAGTGGTACTCCAGCAATATTCTTTTGGGGTTGCTTTGACTGTCCTTGATCTTTTATACTTACATACATAAACTCAAAGATTTTTTTATGTCTGTGAAGAACAACCCTGAAATTTTTATTGGGTTTTCACTGAATTTGTAGATTGCTTTTGTTAGATGGCTATTTTTACAATATTGATTCTTCTGGTCCATGAGCATAAGGGGCTCTTTCCATCTTCTAGTGTCTTCCTCTATTTCTTTTTTTAGTTTCTTAAAGTTTTCATTGTAGCAGTCTTTCATATCTTTGGTTAGGTTTGTTCCAAGGTACTTTTGTGGCTATTGGGAGTGGGATTGATGTCTTTCTCAGTATGTTAGGAAGGCTATATTGAAAGTGACTATCAATGGAAAACAGATGATCCAGAGACCTGAAAGCTCAGTGCCTTGCCACAATGGGAGGAAGATCATTCCACATCTACCACACCCTCCAAGGCTCAGGGACTTTTGTGGAAGTAGTTGGTTGGTGGAAAGAATGTAAGAGCTGAAGGAAGGGGTGGAGTGTTAACTGGAAATGTCCTCCAACCACTATGCCAGCAAGCTATAGTCACACCTCCTTCCCACTCTCATCAAAGAGTCAAGAGTGTGTCAATTACCCCTCCCTCCCAATCATTTGACCTTAGCTGCACGTGGGGGGGGAAAGGCAAAGGATATATAAGCCAAGAACACCAAGAGGCACCTCTCTCACAATTTTGTGCAGCTGTCAGGAAGTCACAGGATCTGTATTTGAGTGTGGACTTTACAGCACAGCCATAAATGTGGGGTGCCCACTCTTCTGTAAATAAACCACTACCTATGCTCTGTTTAAAAAAATTTATAAAAAAAGAAAGTGACTATCAGATCTAGGAGTTTGCTGTTGGACACTTTAGTTGTCTCTTATGTATAGAATCAAACCATACACTCACATCCTTTCTTACTTCTATCCCCTTAATATTTTTCTCTTGACTTATTGCTCTAGGTAAGACTTCAAGCACAATATTGAATAGGGTGGAGAAAGAAGACACCATTTTCTTCTTCCTGATCCTAGGAGGAATGCTTTAAGCTTTTTTTCCATTTACCATGGTGTTGGCTATAGCCTTTATTATGTTGAAAAATGATCTCAGCCTTTCCAGGGCTTTTATCACGAAGGGATGTTGGATTTCATCAAAGGCTTTTTTTGTACCTGTTGAGATGATCATGTGATTTCTGTCTTTGAGTTCATTTATGTAATGAACTACATGTATTAATTTATGTATGTAGAGCCATCCCTTCATCTTTAGAATGAAGTCAACTTGATCATGGTGAATGATCTTTCTTATGTGATCTTGGATTCAATTTGAAATATTTTATTAAGAATTTTTGTGTCTATATTATTCAGGGTGATTAGTCTATAATTTTCTATTCCTCAAATAATACTGGCTTCACAAAAAGGGGTTGGAAGCATTCCTTATTTTTCTATCTTATGGAATACTTTAAAAGGTACTGGTGTTAGTTCTTCTTTGAAGTTCTAGTAGAAGTTTGTGGTGAATTCATCTGGACCTAGGCTGTTGTAGCTGGGAGATTTTTATTACTGCTCCAAACTCAATGCTCATTATACATCTATTTAAATTATGTCATCTTTATTTAATCTTGATAGTACATATAGCATCTAGAAATTCATCTATTTCTTTTAGATTTTCCAATTTAGTATAAGTTTTATGATTTTCTGAATTTCATTAGCATCTATTCTTATGTTTCCCTTTTAATCGCTAATGTTAGATCTTATTTCTCCTTCTTTTGGTAAGTTTGGCTAAGGATTTGTCAATAATTTTAAGGAACTAAACCTTCATTTCACTGATTTGCTTTATTGTTTGGGTTTTTCTGCTTCTATGTCATTGTCATTAATTGTTTCCCTGATTTATTTAGTTAGTTACTTTTTGAGACAAAGTCTCGCTATGTGGCTCTGGCTGGCCTGGAACTTGCTATATAGACCAGGCTAATCTCGAACTCTCAGAGATCCACCTACCTCTGCCTCCCAAGTGCTGGTATTAAAGGCATATGCCACCAAGCCTGGAATTTTCCCTCATATTAATTATTTCTCCCTATCTACTGCTTTTGGATTTAGTTTTGCATTGGCTAGTTTTTGTCAGCTTGACACAGTCACCTGGGAAGAAGTAACCTCAACTGAGAAATTTTCTCCATCATTCTGGCCTCTGGATATGTCTGTGGGGGCATTTTCTTAATTGGTAATTGATGTAGGAGGGCCTGCCCACTGTGGATGATGCCATCCCTGAGCAGGTGAGCCTGGGATGTATAAGAGAAGTAGCTGAGCAAGCAAGGGAAGCAAACCAGTAAGCAGCATTCCTCCATGATTCTGTTTAGTTCCTGCCTCCAGGTTCCTACTTTGAGTTCTTGTCCTGACTTCCCTCGACAATGGACTATGATGTGGAAGTTTAGGCCAAATAAACTTTTCTTCCCCAAGTTAGTTTGGCCAGTCTTTTGTCACAGCAATAGAGAAGCAAACTAGGACAGTTTCTTCTTTTTTTTTTTCCAAGGCCGTAAGGTACATAATTAAGTTATTAATTTGAGTTCTGTCTGATTTGTTTAAATGTAAGCACTTAGAGCTATAGACTTTCCTCTTAGTACTGTCTTCACTGTAACCTATAGGTTTCTGTATATTGTTGTTGTTGTTGTTTATTTTCACTTAATTCTAGGAATTTTTTAAAATTCTCTTCTTGATTCCTTCAATGATCCATTCATCATTCAATAGTGTGCTATTTAATCTCCATGAATTTGTATATTTTCTTTATTACGTTCTTTATTATTTTTATTTTGTGTGTATGAGTATATTTTGTGCATGTGTTATAAGTGCACCCATGTCACACAATGCCCACAGAGGTCAGAAAAAGGCATCAGATCCCCTGGAGTTAAGGACAGTTGTTAGCCACCATGTGGGCACTAGGAATCAAACCCAGGTCCTCTGCAAGAGCAGCCAGTGCTCTTATCTCTCCAGCCCAAATTTGTGTATTTTCTGTAATTTTTCATTGTTGATTTCTATCTTTATTCCACTGCAGTCAGATAGTCCAAAGTAGTTATCTCAATTTTCTTATATTTATTGAAACTTACTTTGTGTCCTAATACATAATCTATTTAGAGGAAGTTCCATGGGCTGCTGGGAAGAGTATATATTCTTTAGTGCTTGGATGGAATGTTCTATAGATGTCTGTTAGGTTAACTTGATTTATGATGTCATCTAACTCCTTTTTATTCCTTTTTTTTTTTTTTGGAGGGAGGTCTAGATAAACTGTCAATCACTAAAAGTGAAGTGCTGAAGGTGCCCATTATTACTATGTGGTAGTTAATCTATGACTTTATATCTAGAAATATTTCTTTTATGAATTTGAGTATGCCTGTGTTCAGTTCATATGTCTAGTACTGTAATGTCTTGTTGATGAATTGTTCCCTAAATCAATATGAAATGACCTTCTTTGTCGCTTCAGACTAGTTTTGGTTTGAAGTCTATTTCTTCAGATATTAGAATATTTACGCCTACTTCTTTTATAGTTCCATTTGCTTGGAGTGTCTTTTTTAACACTGTACCCTAAAGTAGTGTCTACCTTCATTTTATGTGTATGAGTATTTTGCCTGAATGTGTGTAAGTGCACTCAGGTGTGAAATGCCTGCAGAGGTCAGAAGAGCGCATTAGGTCCCCTAGAACTGGAGTTACAGATGGTTGCTAGCCACCATGTGAGTGTTGGGAACCAAACTTTGGTTCTCTGAATGAGCAGCCAGTGCTCTTAAATGCTGAGCCATCTTTCCAGTCCTGTGATGTCTATCTTTGATGGTGAGGTATACTTGATGGTATCAGCAAAAATGTGGATACTGTTTTCTAATCTAGTTTTTTTTGCCTGTGTCTTTTATTAGGAAACTGATAACACTGATATTCAGAATAGTTACTGAAAAGTATGCATAAAATCCTGTCATCTTCTTGATTTGGTGGTTTTTTTCCTTGGTGAGCCTTTGCTTAACTAACCTAGTATTATTCATTTTCTCTCTGTCACCTTCTTGGGTATTTTTCTCCAAAGTATTCTCTCCAGTATCCTCTGTAGCACTCCTTACTGTTTACAAATTCCTTTCGTCTATTTTTATCATGGAAAGTTTTTTCCCCCCCTTCAATTATGGAAGATAGTTTTGGTGGGTATAATAGTCTGGGTTGGTGGCTATAGTCTTTCAGAACTTAAAGTACATCTTTCCAAGCCTTCTTTGCCCATAATTCATAGATTTGGTCTTTTTGTAGTCCCTCAAAGCTCTCCCATGTCCTGTTCACATATTTTTATTATTATTTTTCATTGGTCTTTAGTTAGATCTGATTCCTCTACCCTGCTCAGATTCTGGCATTCTAGCCTCCATGATCTGTCCCATTGGTGAGGCTTGTCACTGAGCATTTCATTTGACTTGTTAAATTTTTAAATTCCAACATCATTTCAGTTTGGGTTTTCTTCAGTATTACTATGACTTTATTGAATTCTGTTTTCATATCCTCAATTCTTTATTCAGTTGATTATTTGTATCCTCTCGGAATATATCATTTCCTCTCTTTGAGCTCTTTGAACATTTTTATAATTGTTCTTTTGAATTCTTGGAATTTGAGAGCTGGAGAGATGGCCCAGAGGTTAAGAGCTGCTCTTGCTGAAGACTTGGGCTCCATTCCCAGCATCTACATTGTGCTGGATAGCTTTAGTGTCAACTTGACACACCTGGGTTGAGGGAGCCTCAATCGGGGAATTGCCTCTATTGGATTGGCCTGTGGCCATGTCTGAGGGGCATCTTCTTGATGAGTGATGTGGGAGGGCTTAGCCCACTGTGGGTGGTGCCACCCCTGGGCAGGTGGGCCTGTGTTGCATA
>NW_008332591.1:378215-396415 GCF_000622305.1 Nannospalax galili
CTTCCAGGTTCCTGCCCTGAGTTCCTACCTTGGGATACCCTGATGAACTATGACCTGGGAGATGTAAGCTGAATAAACCCTTTCCTCCCCAAGTTGGTATTGGTCAGAGTATTTTGTCACAGCAATGAAGAACAAACTAGAACACACATGGTAGCTAAAGTTGTCCAAAACTACAGTTGCAGGGGATCTGACACCCTCTTCTGACCTCCACAGGCATTGTGCAACACAGATACACTACATACATGCAGAGAAAACACTCATACACATAAAATAAAAAATAAATAGGATGAATTCTTTGGAATTTTATCTAAGTTCCTCTCATCATGCACCATTACTATAAAACTGATTATTTCTGGAGGGGACACATTGTCTTGGCTTTTCATATACTTTTGTTTCTGAATTGAGACTTGCATATCTGTCTGTGGTTAATTTGTTGGTTTGGGGATTTTTTTCTTTAATTCAAATCATTTTTCTTCTGTCATTGGAGGTGTTTACAATGTTCGAGGGAGGCTAAGTTGTAGGATTGAGGGTTTTTTTCTTCTGTTGGACTAATAGTCAAGGACCCAGACTCTATCCTCAGCCTCCTGCTGAGGGTTAGCCACTGTCTAATAATAGACACTTTCCATGGGTAAACCCACTGTAAAAGAAAAACAAACTAAGAGTCATCTGTACAAACATCACCCTGTATATACTAATTGTTTTATGGTCTACAGGGATACCAATAGTATTCTGTAGACTAATATATTAGTTTTTGTGGATATGGGTGAAACGAAAAAGTAAAAAAAGGGGGGGCAAAAAGCATGGTGGGACTAGTAATTACTATTAGGTTGACATGAGAAATAAATGAGCAAAAGTTTTTGTAGCTGTACAAAAGTGAGGGACAGTTACACACATCTACCTTGGTGAAACAGATGTTAAAAATAAGTGGCTGGGCCGGGCATGGTGGCACATGCCTTTAATACCAGCACTCAGGAGGCAGAGGCAGGCAGATCTCTGTGAGTTCAAGGCCAGCCTGGTCTACATAGTGAGTTCCAGGACAGCTGGAGCTACAGGGAGACCCTGTCTCAAAAAGACCAAAAAAAAAAAAAGTGGTTTGGGAGCTGAAGAGATGGTTCAGCAGTGAAGAGCACTGGCTGCTCTTGCAGAGGACCTCGGTTCAGTTCCCAGCATCCACATTGCAGGTAACAACCATCCATCCATAACTCTAGTTCCAGGGGATCTGATGCCCTCTTCTGACCTCTGTGGACATTGCATGACATGGGTACACATATATGCATGTAGGCAATACACTCATATACATAAAATAAAAATAAATCCAAAAAAATTAAAACATAAATGGTTTAATAACTAATGTAAAAAATTTCCAAATGGTTATATGAAATGGTAACACTTTTGAATAGAGACTAACCTACTAAAAAATTAGTGAAAAGGGAAAAAACAAATGAAACCAAAAAGAAAAAATTCATGTAAATAAATTACACAAACACACAACCACATCCTCTCCTACAGCCACCCCCTCATACAAATACACAAAGGCAGAAACCAATACCCTAAAGTAGAATACATTAGCCCAAATTTTCTTCTAAATGGGGTGCTGTGTTCCTCCCTGTCCTATAATTGTCCTCTGGGGCAGTTTGTCCAAGTAGGGGAGAAAACTGGTAGGCTCGATGCTTCAGTCTCTATGCTCTTTGTGTGCTGGCTGAGCAGTGAGTTCCACAACTCCGTCCTCCTTTGTTTGTAACTTGGCCTTATTCAGGTGTGTATTCTGCCTCTCAGGACCAGAGGCACCCCTCTGGCTTACCCCAATGCCAGTTCCACCTTCACCACTGCCTGATGTGGCTCTGCAGGCCTGCACGTTTGACCCTATTTCATCACCAGACCATTCTCTAATAGTCTCACTATTGCTTTTCAACACTCTACTTATAGTTCTAGACAGTACAGAAAGACAAGAAGAAAACAGTATGTGGCATACAGTTTTGGAATAAGTAAAATCTCTTTTATTTATAGGTAGCCTGTTCATGTGTATAGAATATCTTATGGATTCTACACAGAAAGCTAATAGATGAGTTTGACAAAGTGACAGAATACCAGATCAACATATACAAACTAATTTTATTTCTTCAGTCTAATCATGAGCAATCATAACTTGAAATTCAAAAACAACCATTTATAATAACAAAATTAAAGATGAGAATTGCTTACTGAAAATGTGACAAAAACTGAAATACAAGTACACTAAAAACTACAAACGTTATTGAAAGAAATTGAAGACCTAAATAAATGGAGAGATACAGCTTGATTAGAAAACTAAAAATATTATTACAGTGTCAATTCTATACAACTAGATCTACAGATTCATTGCAATTCCAATGGAAATTTCACAAGACTTTCAGTTTTCTGAAGTTGACAAAGTGTATCTAACATTCATGGAAATAGAAAAGATTTAATTTGGGGGGTTCACACTATCTGATTTCAAGATTTTTTATAAAGCTGTGGTAATCAAGACATTAAGATCAACGACTGATCATTGGGACAAAAGAGAGTCCAGAGTAGACTTTCTCACATATAATGGTAAGTTTTATCAGCAACTTGATTGTTTTGAGGTTGGCTGAACAATCAGCAAAGCATCTTTCTAGGTACATCTGTGAGGGCTTTTCCACAGAGGATCAGCTGATCAGGGGAAGGCCCACCCAGAATGTAGGTGTCACCAGCCCATCGTTATAATCTAGGGCCCACATGGCTCGCTCTCTCTCTCTCTCTCTCTCTCTCTCTCGGCTGCAATGATTTCCTCTGTTTTTCCATACCCTTCCATCATGATGCCCATCACCACAGGTCCAGAAATATTGGTTAAAACCTCTGAAAAGGACAGCCAAAATAAATCCCCCTGTAAGTTGTTTTCTCACTTATTTTCTCATAGCCACAAAAAAATCTAACACGTTGAACATATATGTGAACAATGAACGAATGGCCTTTTTTTAAGTAAAAAAGGAATTTGGAAGAGAAACAAATGGTTCTTGAATAATATGATAAACATACAAAATAAGCCGACTGGTATGAGTCTTCATACTCACATTATATTTTTTTAATTAAATCAAATGTTGGGGCTGGAGAGATGGCTTGAGGTTAAGAGTGCTTGCTGCTCAATAATGAGGTCCAGAGTTTGGATCTTAGCACTCACATCAAGAGCTCACAAACACCCATTACTCCAGCTCCAAAGAATCATACACCCTCCTCTGACCTCTGAGGGCATCTTCACACATATGTACACATACACTCAGATACATACACACACATACATACACAAATAAAACAAAAATCTTTTGAAAAATTAAGTCAAATGTGGATCTTAAACCTATAAAACATCTTTTGGGGGGGTCTTTTTTGGACATGATCTCCCTGTAGCTCCAGCAGGTTTGGAACTCACCAGATAGACCAGGCTGTCCTCAGTCTCACAGAGATCCACCTGCCTTTGCCTCCCAAGTGCTGGGATTAAAGGTGTGTGCCACCACACCCAGCCCAAACCTATAAAATTTTCAAAAAGGATAGTAAGAGAAAATTTCTCTAACTTTGAGTTAAGCAACTATTTTCTCAATTATATCACCAAAAACAATGCATAAAAAGCAAATTACTGTTAAATTTCATAATTTTTAATTTCTGCTCTTTGAAAGATATTGTTGAGAGAATGAAATAACAATAACAAACATAAAATATTTGGAATTTGTATACCTGATAAAAGACTTGCATCCAGAAAATAAGGGACAGATAACTATAGTCCATTAACTCTAATAGTTATTGTGTTTTCTAGGGACAAACACTGTTAAATATTTTACATGCACTATGGTATTTAATGTTCACAATCTGTTTAAGTTAGGAAGTATTTACTATACTTTATAAAAAGGAAAGCCTCCCTAGACAGGAATTATCTCATTTGGTTTTTGCAATAACTCCAGGTAGCTAGTGCACTTTCCTTACTGCTGGAAAATATCAAGAAGCAATTCAAGGAATAAAGATTTACTCTGGCTTGTAGTTAGTTAAGGGGATGCAGTCCATCATGGTGGGGTAGGCACAGCATTGAAAGCATGGTGGCAGTAGCAGGAGGCCCACTGGTCATACTGTATCCACAGTCAGGAAGCAGAGAGTGGATGAGAAGCAGGGAGGGCTATAAAACCTTAAGGACAGCCTCAATGACAGTCTTTCCCCAGCTTGACTCAACCTCCTAAAGGTTCCCAAACAGTACTGGGAACCAAGAGCTCAAACACAAGAGCCTATGTGGGACATTGTACATTCAAACCATGTGTTGGGCAGCTTTAGTGTCAACTTGGCACAACTAGGTAAAGGGAGACTCAGTTAGGGAATTACCTCCATTGAACTGGCCTGTGGTCACGTTTGTGGGGCATTTTCCAGACTGTTGAGTGATGTGGGAGAGCAAAGCCCACTGTGGGTGGTGCCATCCCTGAGCAGTTTGTCCTATATTGTATAAGAAAGCAGGTTAAGCACAGAACAGGGTAGCAAACTGAAGAGTCAAAATGCAAGAGTCAGAATGCACTGACTCCATTTTGGCTAGCTGTTTCAGGCAATCTGGGACAAGCCCAGGCATGTTCCAGTTGCTACCCCCCGCCCCCGGAAAGCTATAGGTTAAGCAAGCCTGGGCATGTAAAAGCCTTATAAGGTAAAAACAAAAACTTCTGGCCCTACAAATAACAGTCAGCACATTCCACTGCCCTGAAGACAGCCCCAGCCAATAAGGATCTTCCCTGTACTCAGGACATAGGGCCATCCAATCATTTTAAAGGATGCTTGGCATGCACGGGCTTCTATGAAACTTCCCTATAAAAGCTTCTGCCTGCTAGTGTTCAAGGCCAGATGCCATCTTTGGCTTCTGGAGTCCGTGCCAGGCTAGCCACCAGTTTGGTTGCCTTATACTTTAAA
The DNA here is from genome assembly GCF_000622305.1 of Nannospalax galili. NCBI lineage: Eukaryota > Metazoa > Chordata > Mammalia > Rodentia > Spalacidae > Nannospalax > Nannospalax galili. Next base: position 383,145 of record NW_008332591.1, read on the forward strand.
TTTCTGAATAAAATATTTATGCAGTTTTTTTGTGTGTCTGTGGGAATTAGTCCCAATTCTCGAATCCTAACATTGTGGGGGCTCGTCCGGGACCGGGAATAGAGATCCCAGACTCATAGGAACGTGCCACCAGAGGCGGCCTTGGTAAGTTCTGCCTGCTTTTGCGCTCTCTCTCTCTCTCTCTCTCTCTCTCTCTCTCTCTCTCTTTTCAGTAGTCTAGACATTCTGGGGCTCAACAGAGATCAGGCAGATGCACTATTGATCCCAGAGCCACAGGAGAACGGGGGATGCCCCGACTCCTCCTCTGATAGGGGGTCGTGCTCCAGCCTGACGTGGAATCCAGGCAGGACTGGCCCAGAGTCTCAGCCCAGCCGGACATGAAATCCAGGCAGGCCAGACATAAGATTTTGGTCAAGTCTGACGTAGAATCCAGGCTGGTCAAATCTTTTTGGAAAAGGGACAGGGGCAGCCTTCTCAGCTGTGTCTGCATGCTTCAAGATTTTCATTTCCCCCTCTAGGGAGCTGCCATCTCATACTGTTCTCATCCTTTGTTCGGAGCTCCACCTTGCCTATTGACTTTCCAGCCTACTTCTTCTCATTATCATTCCTCTCCTTATATTCCTTTTGCTTGAAGCTTACCCCACGATGGGCCAGAAAGTCTCATCATCATCAGCTCCCCTTGATCTAGTTCTTAGTCATTTTCAGTATTACAAACGGGCGATCTCAACCATGTCCAGACTCCATGTCAAGCCAACCCGTTTCCAGATCCTCTGCACTATCTAATGGCCCTCCTTGGTATTGAATGGCCATTGGAAGGGTCTTTTAACTTGTCTCTTATTTACGGGGTCCAAGGAGTTGTCTTTGGGGAACTGGGGCACCCTGACCAGATCCCCTACATCCTAGGTTGGTGATATCTGGTCACCACCCACCTGATTGGCTGCACCCCTTACTGCCACCCCGCCACCAGGGCCAAAATGGTCAGCCACATTGCTTCCTCTGAGGAAAGCACAGGCCAGGAATCTGCCAGGCCAAGAAGTCCTTCCCTCACCACCAGAGGAGGAATTAATCCCACCCCCTTACATGGCCCCTTTGGGGGCCCAGGATAGACTTATGGAGCATAGGTCTCAGGTTTCTTCCTCCTCCAGCTCCTCCAGGTCTCCATCCCCAGGCCCCATGACCGAGCCCAGCCCCTTACATACCCACTCATGGGGGAAGGGAGGGTGGTCTGAGCTCATCCTCTAAGAGAGATTGCACCCCAAGAAAGGATGGTATAGCCCCAGTAGTCTATTTCCCTTTTTCTACTAATGATCTGTATAATTAGAAATTGCAGACTCCCTCCTTTACAGAGAAACCCCAAGCACTAGTTTCCCTCCTAGAAACACTTCTTTTTACCCATCAACCCACTTGGGATGATTGCCAACAGCTACTAAATATCCTGTTCACCACCGAGGAATGGAACCACATCCTCCAGGAATGCAGGCACACAGTCCTTGGGAACAATGGGTGACCAACTGAAAATGAAAACTTGATTGCAGCTGCCTTTCCCCTCACATTCCCGATGGATGGATGGGACTATAATACTCCAGAAGGTAGGGAGCGCCTAAAGGTTTATTGCCAGATTCTTATGGGGGGGGTCTCCAGGCAGCTGCTAAGTACCCTATAAATTTGTCTAAAGTTAGGTAATGCAGGAAAAAGATGACTCCCCCAGGGTAGACCTGGAGTGCCTCCTTGAGGCTTTCAGGACCTACATTCCCATTAACCCCCAGGCTCCAGTAAATCAGATGGCTGTTAATATGGCTTTTGTGAATCAAGCAGCCCCAGACATGAAACGAAAGCTTTAAAAGTTAGAAAGCTTCTAGGGAAAGAGCCTGTCTGAACTGATAGCTGTAGCAAACAAAGTCTTTAACAATAGAGATACTCCTGAAGAAAGACGGGCTAAGGTATTGGCCAAAATTCTGCTGAGAGAACGGCCAACCCCAGATGGAGCAATAAGCCACCCATGAAAGAAAACTCTCACACCACTCTGCAAATGCCACGGGAGGGCTGTCCTCGATTGAAAAGAAACCAATGTGCCTATTGTTAGCAACTAGGGCACTGGGGTAGGGATTGCCCCCAGAGATTAGGAGCACAGTCTTCCTCCACCAAGCCCAAGATTCTTGAACTAACAGGCTTGGAGAACTGAAGGGGCCCAGGCTCAGCGAACCTCCACCACGAGCCCTGGGTAACCCTGCAAGTAGAGGGCCATTGACTTCCTGGTCAATACCAGAGCCCAATACTCGGTTTTAAAGAAGCCTATGGGAAAATTTACCAATGGACGAACTTGGGTGCAGGGGGCTACAGGAATCACCAAACACCCCTGGACGACTAAAACAAAAGCAGATTTAGGCAAGAAGACAGTTTTACATTCCTTCATGGTGGTCCCAGAATGCCCATACCCCCTATTGGGTAGGGACCTGCTGAATAAAATAAAGGCTCAGATCCATTTTACTGGGAAAGGACCCCCTGATGTGACTGTACCAGACACAGATGCATGCCTTATCACCCCAAGAGGGACTGATCACTATCCTCAAAGACCTCCAGGCATCTATCCCTAGAGTCTGGACTGAAACTAATCCCCAAGGAAGGGCCACCCAGCAGCCCCTGGTGATAGTTACCCTGAAGGCCAGCACCCAACCTGTGAGAGTAAAACAGTACCCAATGACTCCAGAAGCCAGAATAGGAATAACCAAGCACATAAACGTCTTAGGGATTCCGGCATTCTGGTTCCATGCCGATCTCCATGGAACACCCCATTCCTGCCCATCAAAAAGCTGGAGACTAATGACTTTTAACAAAAGGGTAGGGGAAATTCATCTTACTGTCCCCAACCCATATACTCTGCTGAGCTCACTCTCCCCAGAGAGAAAAGTCTATACTGTTCTAGATCTCAAGGATGTGTTCTTTTGCTTGGCCTTGGCAAAGGAAAGCCAACTCATCTTTGCCTTTGAATGGCAGGACCCTTAACAGGGGTTCAATGGACAGCTCATTTGGATACGGCTGCCACAGGAGTTCAAGAACACCCCCATGATCTTTGATGAAGTCCTGCAACAGGACTTGCAAGAATATCAGACCTCACATCCACAGGGAAGCTTTCTACAATATGCAGATGACCTGCTGATTGCCACGAAGGATGCGGACACTTGCCTCCAAGCTACCAGAGACTTACTCCTGACTCTGGACCAGTTGGGATACAAAGTCTCTGCTAAGAAGGCTCAGCTCTGCATCCCTGAGGTAATGTACCTGGGATACATATTTAGAGATGGACAGAGATGGCTTTCACCAGCTAGAAAGCAAACCATCATGAGGTTCCCAACCCCAAAAACCCTCAGACAATTACAGGAATTCCTGGGGTCAGCAGTCTTCTGCTGACCCTGGATACCTGGGTTTGCTGAGTTGGCGAAACCCTTGTATGAAGCCACTCAAGGGAATGAGTCCTCTTTCCACTGGACTGAAACACAAGAGGAGGCCTTTCAAAAATTTAAAAGGCTTTATTACAGACTCCAGCCTTGGCCCTGCCAGACATCCACAAGCCCTATCAACTCTTTGTTGATGAGCGGGCCGGAATAGCAAAAGGAGTCCTGACCCAGCTACTTGGACCTTGCAGGAGGCCCGTGGCCTACCTGTCCAAAAAGCTTGCCCCATAGCCTTGGGATGGCTGGGTTGCCTCAGAATCATCAAGGCTACAGCTTTGTTGGTTAAGGATGCTGATAAGCTGACCTTGGGACAGCCCCTGATGGTCACCACCCCTCACTCAATTGAGGGTGCCCTTAAAAAATCCCCCCCATCAACGGATGACAAATGCTTGGCTGATGCATTATCAGGCCTTGCTTTTTAACCACCCACCCCCACCGCATCCAGTTCCTCTCTAGCACTGCTCTCAATCCTGCCACCCTGCTGCCAGAATCGGATCTTGAGGTCTTGCACGATTGCCTGGAGGTACTCTGCAGCCTGCATGGGACTCAGGAAGACCTGACGGACATCCCGTGATCCCACCTGGACTTAATTCTGTTCACTGATGGTAGCAGCTTCATCAGAGAAGGAACCAGGTATGTGGGGGCGGCAGCAGTCAGTCCATCACAAACAATCTGGACCTCCTTTCTGCTGGTCTGGACCTCAGCCCAAAAGGCTGAAATAATTGCCCTGACTCAGGCCCTGAAGCTGAGTAAAGACCAGACTGTTAACATTTTCATGGATAGCCTTTATACTTTCACTACAGCTCATGTCCATGGGGCCATATACAAAGAAAGGGGCCTCCTGATGGCAGAGGGAAAGACTATCAAAAACAAACAAGAAATCTTAGATCTCCAGGAGGCCATCTGGCTACCAAAGAGACTGGCTGTCATCCATTGTCTGGGACACCAAAAAGGAGAAATGAGATTCGCACAGGGAAGTAGAGAGTGGACCTTGTTGCTAAGAGAAGCGGCCCTAATGGCCCCTAACCTGCTGGTCGTCCTACCTGAACCCCTCCTACCAGAAGAACCCCTGTCCACCACAAACAATCTGGGCCTCCTCTCTGCCAGTTCGGACCTCTGCTCAAAAGGCTGAAATAATTGCCCTGACTCAGGCCCTGAAGCTAAGTAAAGATCAGACTGTTAACATTTTCACAGACAGCCATTATGCTTTCACTACGACTCATGTCCACAGGGCCATATAGAAGGAAAGGGGCCTCCTGATGGCAAAGGGAAAGACTATTAAAAACAAACAAGAAATTTTAGATCTCCTGGAGGCCATCTGGCTACCAAAGAGACTTGCTATCATCCATTGTCTGGGACACCAAAAAGGATATTCTCTAGAGGCATAGGGAAATAGGAGAGTGGACCTCACGGCTAGAGAAGTGGCCCTAACAGCCCCTAACCTGCTGGTCATCCTACATGAACCCCTCCTACCAGAAGAACCCTCCTACTCAGCTCAGGAAGACCAGGATTCTAGCTTCTCTATGAAACACCAAAACCAAAAAAGGATGGAGATACACCCTTGATGGGAAGCTCATTTTACCACATAAGTTGACAGAAGACCTAATATATAAACTCCACAGAGGGACTCACCTAGGAAAAAGAAAGTTACAAGAACTCCTGGCTCCATACCATATCTTTGACCTATCCAAAATGATTGAAAGCTGCCTTTCCAAATGTCTTCCATGTCAGGTTACTAAGCCAAAAGGAAAAGTCATGCCCTGAGCCAGAAGGGAGAGGGGCACGGTGCTTGGAGTTCATTGGGAGGTGGACTTCACTGAGATAAAACCTGGCAGGTATGGCTATAAATATCTCTTAGTCTTTGTAGATACATTTTTGGGATGGGTCAAAGCCTTCCCCACCTAGAAGGAAACCATCTCAATGGTAATCAAAAAGATCATTGATGAACTGATACCAAGGTATGGACTCCCCTCTGAGGTTGGGTCAGATAATGCATCAGCCTTCATCTCTAAGGTAACTCAAGGGTTAGTTAAAACATTGGAGACTTATTGGAAGCTATATTGTGTGTATCACCCTGAGTTCAGGACAAGTAGAAAGGATGAATCGGGCTCTTAAGGAGACCTTAACCACATTACCCCTAGAAACTGGCAATGACTGGACAGGCCTCCTGCCTTTTGCCCTATATAGAGTCAGAAATACTCCCTATACTCAAGGCCTAACACCTTATGAAATCATGTATGGCCGACCACCCCCTTTACTTCCTAAACTACCCTCAGATGTGTTGATTGAGTCGTCTAAATCTCAGTTTCTTAAGTCCATCCAGGCACTGTAGACAACCCAGGATAATATCTTCCCTTTGCTGAGACACGTGTATGAGTTGCCCCCGATCCAACCTCATGAGTTTAAACCAGGAGACCTCGTCTGGGTCAAATGACACCACAAGGAGACTCTTGGTCCCCAGTGGAAAGGATCCCATACTGTGATCCTGACTACACCAATAGCAGTGAAGGTAGATGGCATCAAGACCTGAGTTCATCACAGTCATCTAAAACCAGTGCCGGACGGACACCCTGACAACCCAGACAAGAGATGGAGAGTGATTCATGTGCCAGACAATCCTCTCAAGTTGAGGCTCACAGCAGGCCCCTGAGTCTTCTCTTCCTTCTGTCTCTCTCCTTCTCCTTCCCCATATGTCTCCTACAATGCTCTGGCTCTCCCCACAATGTTCAGAACCTGACATGGACCCTCAGCAGTACTACTACCGGGAAGACAGTGGCTTCTATGTCTAGCCTAGCACCATCGGGACGTGGTATCCAGATCTTCACTTTGACCTATGTGATTTACTTGGACAGGACTTGGATATGGCCACATATGGATATGATCACCCCAAGCCCCATAGCACTCTCTGAAAACAGTGGCTTTATGTATGCCTGGGAAACAATGCTAAGGACAAATGTGGGGCATTGCTATTTCTGCACCTCTTGGAACTGTGTTTCCACGGGTAGTATTAATTGGAATCTACAAGTTAAAGATGACCTAATCCAAGTAAATAGGGCCCCAGGGTCTGATTCCCCCAGACTCATAAGCCTCCCTGGGCTATCCCAAGTCCCAGGAATCGGATTTGCTAATACCAGACATTTAATGAGGGGACCATGCTTAAATTCCAGATACAATCCTATAGTTGTAAAATTTACTCCTCTAGGGAGAGAGGTTGGTCAACAGACATTATGGTTAAATGGGATGGCATGGGGGATGAGGTTACATGTCAACCAACAGGATCCTGGAACCTTGTTTTCTATCCAATTATACATTGGACCAGACACAGGGACCCCCCCAAATGGCCCCTTGTCCCAAAAGAATCTTTAGGCATCCCCCCATTGGCCCCCAGGGGTATATCTACTACCCAGACTCCCACTTCCAGAGCCCCTATTACCCTCCCAATTGGGTGAGATGGACCCCTGACCATCCTAGATGCTGTTTTTACAGTCTTAAATCTCACTGACTCTAAACTAACCCAGAGGTGCTGGTTCTGCCTAGACCCTAGACCCCCTTACTATGATGGTATAGCTGTTCTGGGGACTTACTCCTTCACCCCTGATGTGAGTCATTGTAGGACAGGCCCTCCTATGGGAAGAAAGGGCCTCACCGTCACCCTAGTCTATGGGCAAGGCTTATGTGTTACTTCGGAAGGAGGAAAGATTCCCCCTGTCCCACCAACATCTCTGTAGCTCCAATTCTAGCCTCATACTATATAGTTCCCACCCATTCATTGTTCACCCCACTAACACCTGGTGGGCTTGTACTTCAGGGATTACCACCTGTCTTCACTCCTCAGTGCTGGATCTGTGTGCTAGTACAACTGGTCCCCCACCTTTTTCACAGGTCAAATTTAGAATTAGAAGTTCAGGTCACTGGATGGGCCCAGCCACACAGAGAAATAGCCACAGGAGTTACAGTTCTCTCCGCCCTTTTAGGAGTAGGAGTCTCTGCCACAGTAGGTACTGAAGCTTCCACTCTGATTTTACAAGACCGTAATTATCAGGCCCTCTGAACGGCAATAGATACAGACCTCCACAGTTTAGAAAGCTCAATTAAACGTTTAGAGGAGTCTGTATCCTCTTTGGCTGAGGTTGCCTTACAAAACAGGAGGGGCCTGGATCTCCTCCTACTAGAAAAAGGGGGGTTATGTGCTGCTTTGGGTGAACAATGTTGCTTTTATGTTAAGCACTTGGGTGTAATCAGGCAGTCTCTAGCCGAGGTCCACAAACACCTAAAAGAACAGGAAGATGCTAGGCTCTAACAACAAAACTGGCATGAATCCTTATTCACAGGGTCCCTGTGGTTAACTACACTTATTACAGCACTGGCGGGGCCTCTGATAATATTCTTGATGGCCCTTACATGTGGGCCATGTCTGATAAACGCCCTCCTCAGGTTTATACGGACCTGATTACAGATTATCCAGTTGAAGGTCATCCACACTCAGTACAGTCCTGTGGCCTAGGAAGGTCCTTTACCCCAGACAACTGCTTGCTAACGGCATAACATCTAGCTTCTGTACAATCGCTTGCTTGCTATGGCTTAAAGATTAAATGCGCTGTCTAACCGCTTCTTTCTGCTTCTGTAATTTGCTTGGCTTAAAGATTTAACCCCTGCCATAACTCTAGGGGGGAATGAAGAGTCAGAATGCAAGAGTCAGAATGCACTGACTCCATTTTGGCTAGCTATTTCAGGCAAAACCAGACAAGGCCAGACATGTTCCAGTTGCTAACCGCCCCCCCCCCAAAGCTATAGGTTAAGCAAGCCCAGGCATGTAAAAGCCTTATAAGGTAAAAACAAAAAATTCTGGCCCTACAGATAACAGCACATTCCACTGCGCTGAAGACAGCCCTAGCCAATAAGGATCTTCCCCGTACTCAGGACATAGGGCCATCCAATCATTTTAAAGGATGTTTGGCACGTGCGGGCTTCTATGAAACATCCCTATAAAAGTTTCTACCTGCTATTGTTTGGGCCGGATGCCATCTTTGGCTTGCGGAGTCCATGCCCATCTAGCCACCAATTTGGTTGCCTTACACATTAAATTTCTGAATAAAATTTTTATGCAATTTCTTTTGTGTCTCTGGGAGTTATTCCTGACTCTCGAACCCTAACACAAACCAGTATGCAGCATTCCTCCATGGCCTGTGATTCAGCTCCTGCCTCCAGGTTCCTGTTCTCAGTTCTTACCGTGAGCTCCCTTAGTGATGAACTGTGACCCAAGATATGTAAGCCAAATAAGCCCTTTCCTCTCCCAAGTTGGTATTGGTCAGAATGTTTCGGGAAAGCAATAAGAGAAGCTAACTAGAACAAACCACAGGTTTCATAATAACAAAAACCCACAGAACTCAGTGGCATCACACACACACACACACACACACACACACACACACATGTCAACTGTGGATACTATTGACTCTCCAGGGCCACTCTGCTCCACACAAGGACTCAGGGATTTTGGACATCATCTGGAATATGAAACCACAAAAAAGACAGAAAGTAGAGAAGACAAAACTGGAGGTTTTCACACCAGAAATCACATTTTTGTCTAGGAAATTACACATTTCATTTTTATTCATAATCCATTGGCCAGAATTGGTCACATGAGCTCCTCACTGTAAACAAAGAGCTAATATTCATCTGTATACCCTAAAAACAGAGAATTGAATGTTTTTGCACCTTTTAAACACCATTATAAATTTGTAATGTTTAATTTGAATTTTATGTAACAGATTTTTTAAATTGACAGAAATTGCTTTTTTCCTCAACTAAAATGTTCCTCCTGAATGAATACAATGCTCTATATAATTTATTCCTAGTGTTCTTTTCTTCCCTTCATTTTTATTAGTTCTTTGAGAATTCCATACAATGTATTTTGCGCCTATCCCTGGTGTTCTCATTCAGTCTCTTAAAGTAGCACTTGACAGAAAAGCTTTGAGTTTGCCGCATTTAGGGGTGTTTAACTCCTCTCACTTAATGAGGCCTGAAGAGACTGGTAAGAATTTACATCAGTTACAATTGGAACTGAAAAGAAAACCAGTGACTACCATTGTTAATGTAAATGACTCTTGTAAAAATGTAAATTAGTAACACAAGCCTTTAATCCCGGCACTCAAGAGGCACAGGCAGACAGACCTCCCTGAATCTGAGGCCAGCCTGGTCTACATAGCAAGTTTCAGGCCAGCCAAGACTACAAAAAAATCCTGTCTCAAAAAAATAAAAAATAAAAAATAAAATAAATACATAAATAAAAATTTTAAATATATATCCCCACACTCCTAATGCTACCAGACATTAGGGAGAGTGAAAACACAGGATTATAAGCCTGAACCAGAAAAAGTTTAGTCACACCCTGACTTCCTAGTATACAAATTAAGAACTCAATGTATTTTCATGGTCAAATAAATGAAGTAAATGGCCAATTAAACAAAGTAATTAGATTTCTGTTCTGCAGAATTCTAACACCATTAGAAAGCCAACATTCAATATGTATTTCAAAATAAGAACATCATAGCTACAGAGGTGTCTCAGTGGTTAAGAGCATTGGCTTCTCTTGCAAGAACCCAAGTTCATTTCCCAGCACCCACATTGTGACTAACCACCATCCATAACTCCAGTTCCAGGGGATCTGATGCCCTCTTCTGACCTCCATGAACATTGAATGCATAGGTAAAGTTATATACATGCAGGCAAAAAACTCACACATGTAAAAAGTAAAAATAAATCAAAAAATTTTTAATAGGAACATTACATTGAGTGTCAAGCTTAGCCGACCTTAGAAAGCTCTTTATATCTCAAGAAAACCCTAGTGTCTAGCAGAGCAGGATTCAGGAAACCTGGCCTGGGAGAAGTTAAAATGAGATGTTAGTTCTCCTGTGTAGTCCCTCCTACCATCCTAAGTAGAAATCCCAAACTGGTTTCGTGACATTACATTTTCTCCCATCTGCAGAGCCTTTTTCTTGGGGACCTGCCATTCCCAGGTAGGTAGCCCAGGCTAGATCACATCTTTCTCTACCTAGAAATTACTGAGCCAGCTCCCTCTACTCCACATGGTCAAATAATCAGAAGAATATCAAGCACTGCGTGTGGTATTTGCAGTGGGCTGAACTACAACCAGGTCAACATCAGGAAGGCTCCTTAAGATATTTCTAGATAAATTCCATGATCACTTACTATCGGCAAAAAGTTAAAAGTGGGTGTGTCCTGGAATAGATGCACTATTAACAAGACTAATTAGTAATTAGATCCCAAGCCTCACAGCTATGCCCTAATGTTGACTCATAACTCAGGTAGCCTACCAACTTCTTAGCCTGCAAATTGCATATTCTCAAATCACTAAAAAAGTAAATGTGTTAAGATACAATATTTTTTAATTTGAGTATAGACTTTCAAAACAAATTTTGCTTTCAAAATGCATGAGTATTAAGGATCAATAATTAGCCCAATAGGAATGTAATTCAAATCATTTGCTTGTTCCATTGTTTGCTACAGTGCTGGAGGTTGAATCCAGGGCCTTCTCCATGCTACGCAAGTAGGATACACTGAGCTACAGCCCAACTTTTGGAATTCAGATTCTTTAGCTATAAATAGTAGGCTAAGTCTTTCATCTTGAATGCTTATACTGAAATTCACAATGAAATCCTGAAATGATATATTCATGTCTAAAATAGCTATGCACATGTGTGTTTGAAGACTAGAAATGTAGACCAGTATCTCACTCACTTACTTGGAAAGTGACAACCCCTCTACTTCTGCTTCCTAATCTACAGCACAAACAGCACCACAGGCAATCCAACCACCTTACAGGTTCTATGCAGAATAGTGCACATCTCTGACAAGTTTAGACATCCAGCCCTCTGTATCCATGGGCTCAGCATCGATGGAATCAGCCAATCTCAGATTAAAAGCATTTTTAATTGTATTTGTACTGAACATGTACAGACTAGTTTCTTGGCACTATTCCTTAAACATTATAATAATAAATATTTATTTTATATATGTGCAGTTTATATACCAATACTATGTAATTTTGTATAAGGGGTTTGAAGATCTGCAGATTTTGGTGTCTATACTCATTGGTTTTAGTTACTTTTCTGTTACTGTAATAAAATATCCTAACAAAAGAAACTTCAGAGCCAGGTGTGGTAGCTCACATCTTTAAGGCTAGCACTTGGGAGGCAGAGGCAAGTGGATCTCTCTGAGTTCCTGGTCTACATAGTGAGTTCTAGGCCAGCTGGAGCCACAGGGAGACCCTGTCTCAAAAAAAAAAAAAAAAAAAAACTTCAAGAAAGATTTATTTGGTTCATTGGAGGGAGGGCACCATCCATCATGATGAGGAAGTCTAGGTGTCAGGAGCTTGACGCTGGTGATGTTGTATCCACAGTCAGGAAGCAGGGAGCAATGAAATCGTGCTCAGCTCCCTTTCTTCTTTATATACAGCCCAGGGTTACAGCCCAGGATTACAGCCCAGGGTGACAGCCCAGGGTGACAGCCCAGGATTACGGCCCAGGTTGACAACCTAGGGTTACAGTCCAGGGTTACAACCCAGGGTGACAGCCCAGGGTTACAGTCCAGGGTTACAGCCCAGGATTACAGCCCAGGATTACAACCCAAGGTTATAGCCCAACGTTACAGCCCAAGATTACAACCCAGGGTTACAGCCCAGGGAATGCTACCACCACAGGGCTCCAGTCATCCCACCTCAATTAACCTAATCAAGTTAATTCCAACAGGAGTACCCAGAGGTTATCTTCCAGGTGAGTCTAGAACTCTCATCAAGTAGAGAATTGAGATTAACCATCACAAGTTCCTCAAACCAATCCCTCACAGGCAGCAATATAAGTTCCTAGCCCCCAGGGTTGTCCCAAACACTAAATTTTTATTTTTGTAAAGCTTTACTAATGAGGAAAATAGTGAAAATTAAAATAGAAGGAAGTTCTTTAATGATGCTTTCTTTCTCACTTCACATATCACTCACAAAAATAAAATATTTAATTACTGATCTAGCACAAAATCTGAGATGTGTGGCTCTGAAATAAAATTCATTTCTCAGTTGAACAGCACCTAGCACAGGGTACCACAGCGGATGAAAGGTGCAGAGATCCTCACCTACTTGATATGAGTTGCAGACAATCTGTATCTCATAAAAAGTTATAGAAGTAAAGTTATTAATATGAGCAGGCTGGACAAATACCTTGGCCAGGTAGGCTGCCTTTGGCTCTGAATAAAAGGAATCTATACCCCAGAAGTACCAGTAACTGCACAGTGTTGCTCAGCCTTCTACCAGTGATTACTATTATTCTCCACTTCATTGGCCCCTCCCTCTTAATTTACATATGCTCCCTTTTCATTTCCTATTCCAACAGACCTGGGCTGACTGAGCAACATTCCAAATAACTTCAAAATCAAGATTAACAGTTTTCCCTTGGGTTCCCTTGCCAAGGCTACACAAAACATCATATATGGACGTAGAAGCACTTGGACAGAGCACAGTCATCCTATTTGAGCGATAGACTCATTGTTTAAAAAACAATGATCCTGATGTCTGGGAGTCTGTGCTGCATGGAGGGGTAAAGTGGTGAGATTCCTACGAGGTAAAGCAACTCAGGATTAAGCAAGGCTGTTTGGTTCTACTGGAAGAACCCCAATGGAGACGAAGGTTTTTAACTTCAAAAATTGCTTTACAGAAAAAAGTGAGGGGAGAGAGAGAGAGAGAGAGAGAGAGAGAGAGAGAGAGAGAGAGAGAAGAAATGTGAAACTAGAACTTAGACAAGTCAAGAG
>NW_008332591.1:396471-464637 GCF_000622305.1 Nannospalax galili
TACAAGATACTTGCAGTTAGAGGCACAGATCAAATATTCTATCTGCTAATGAAATGCTCTCCAGCAAATTCAGCAATGCCAGAGACTTGGCAGCATGGATAATTATACATGGATAATATACAGCTGGATATTAATGCTCTGTCATGGTGGACATGGGAAAGCTTAGGCAATGTCCTAAAATGTTACTTAATTTGTAATTAATTAAGGTATATTCATAACATGAAGTTTACTCATAAGCAGTACAGTTGGGGCACACTCCAGAACATGAAAAGAATTAACAAGAAGAGGGCTCACAGTGTGTTTTAAGGAAGATAGGAATTAACAGCTGTCTTTCTTGAGGCAAAGGTATGTACCAGTTAATTTATATGCCAGCCTCACACATCATTTACAGGCTGCTATTTTTCCTATTCTCATTTCCTAGGCCCTGATAGCAATTGCTTTTCCAATACTGTATTTTGTATTTGTTTTTGTTGACCACATTTCAATTATCTTTGAAAGCTTAAATCATAAGGCTTACATTTATTTGTGACATAAAACACACTATCAACCCCTCCTAGTTAACCCTTCTTATATTTCAGACATGTACAAATGACCATTTGTGGCAGACACCACTACTAAATTGCCAGGGGAAGTTGAACTATAATTGTTGCTCACCAGGGTTGGCCCCTGACCAAGCAGCCTCAGCATCACCTTGGAGATGTGAATTCCCAAGCTGCTGCTATAGTTGTCTATCTCTGTATAGCACTAACCGAAAACCACACGCATCATCTTGAAGCGTCCATGGGTCATGAGTCAAGGCACAGGCGTTGCCTGGGGCTGTGATTCCCCCTGAGGCATAGCATCTCTTCCAAATTTACTGCTAGGTAGAAAAATTAAGTCCCTCATGCATGTAAGTCTTGCATACATGAGGGACCCAATTTCTTGCTGACCCTGTAAGGGACCATTCTCAGATGCTGGAGGCTGCCCACCATTCCTATCTTGTGACTTTCTCTATAGCATAGGAATTTAATTCTTCAAGCCCTGAAAAAGATGTCTCGGCTTTGAATCTCTCTAGCTTGCTAAATGAAGTCATTGATTATATAAAAGTGATAATCTCATCACTGCTGCCATGTACTATAACCTAGTCAAGAATCTGACATCCTGGGACTAGAGAGATGGCTTAGCAGTCAAGAGCACTAGCTGCTCTTGCAAAGGACCAGGGTTTGGTTCCCAGCACCGACATAGTGGCCAACAACTGTCTGAAGCTCCAGTTCCAGGGATCTGATGCCTTCTTCTGGCCTCTACTGACATTAAATGCACATGGTACACATCAGCAGCATACTGATACACATAAAATAAAAAATAAATGAATAAATAAAAATTTTAAAGAGTCTGATATCCTCTCATTCATAATCCCTCTCCACACTTAAGAGGATCCTACCAGAAAGACATACCAGAGCACAGGAGTCTTGACAGCTGCTGTGGCTTGAATGTGCCCTCCCAAAATTCATGTGCTAGAAGTTTAGTTCCCAGATTCTTACATCTTTGGAGGTAGAGCCTTTAGGGTAATTGGGATTAGATGAGGTCACAAGAGTGGGACCCCCCCATGACAGCATGGGAGGCTTTATGAGAGCGACCCAAGCTAAAACATTTGCTCTGTCTTGCCATGTCATGTCCCCAACCATATTATAATGCATCCAGAAAGTCCTCAACAGATGTCAAGAAGATGTTGGCTCTTAGACACCCAAACCTTCAGAACTGTGGGCTAAATAAATTTCTATCCTTCATAAATTCCCAAATCTTGGGTGTTTTGTTAGAGTAGCAGAAAATGGACTGAGACAGGAGCCATCTCCAAATTCTATTTGCTATGCCTATCAAATCAGAGGAACTGATAGGAGTTTCCAGGTGACTTCCTCATGTCCCCAACTCCTCAGTGCAGACTGAGGAACTTAAAAACACAAAATAATTCAAGATTTCACATTTGATGCCTAAAATAAACTTCTCCCCACAAAATTGTTCTTCTACCTTGAGTTTCACTGAGACCTTCCGTTCTGTGTAGGAAATCAGACTTTCCACCCTGACAGCCAGAAGACCGGATCAATCAAGGGGTTAATTATACAGATCATTTTCCTGGCTCCCACCGGCATAAAGGTTATAAATGGCCACATATTTACACAGCTGTTGTTAAAAATTCAACCACAGCATTTATTCAATGAACTCCTTTGATTATACGATCAACAGATGCACCGAGGGACTACATAAAACATTATCTCTATTAGTTCAAATTTTCTGACTCCTTAAAAGCTTCCAGTGACGGAAGCAAAAATGCATCTGTAATATGTCCCCTGCCATTACAAATACACTCATTGAAACACAAAGAGCTTGACGATAAGTGAGCTGTAAGTGCATGCATGCTCATACACTGGTGGCTTTCGAACAGCTCACTGTTGCTTAAGACTTAATTAACAGACCTGTAGAAAATACACAAATTATCAATGTATCACTTTAGAATACTACTTTGAAGCAGTACAAAGTGATCCCTTCCTATCTCTGATGTTTTCTAAGTATCTTTCAATTGGACAGATGCAGTTGCTATCTGCACTATACATTGAGAACAGTCGCTGTCTGCTCCATCTGACTCTGAAAGAACTGAAGAAAGGCATCCTGGGGTACTTGGTTTGCCTCTGCCAATCCCAGTCCAAATGCCCTCCAGATAGATGATGTTTTGTAATCCAATATCTATCCATATGGATGATGTCATAGCTTCACTGAAATCTACTCAGAGAGGTTCCCTTTCAGAGGAGAATCAAAGGCTTTCCCTCCCTGCTGTTTGCTATGGCTTTGAGCATTCAGTCTGGATCACATTGCCGCTTCTGGAGCACCTGTGTCCACATCTAGCTATTCAGCAGTATAGACTGAGTGGGCAACTGGTCATGATCACCACAGGGCAACATGTTCAAGGGGGCGTTTACCACCTGCTACTTCTTCATAACCTCCAAATCGGAAGTTGTCTCAGTAGGAAACATGGTGCAAAGTCATGAAATGACAAACTGTGTAGGGAATAGCCAAGACACCACAGCCTCCTGGAGAGCAGTAGCTTTCCTGTTTTAGGGGCTATAGCTTTGAGCCCTTTTAGCATGGCAAACATGTGCCTAGCCTTGAAAATGCACCCTCAGAGGAGATCAGCAAGCTCCTCATTGTTGGTTCTGGGGTGCCCATGGCACTCCTTAGAGAAACTAGGAGCCAAGCAGGAAGGGGCAATTCCAGCCCTGGAGAGTTGGAGTTAACACAAGCAGTAAGTGGAAAATGTTCCTGTTGTATTAGAAAGGCTGGATTTGAGAGCAGAGAAGCAGAGGGTGGAAGGTAAAAGGGCGGGTACCCCCCTCCCAGGCCTGACTGGTAAGATGGGGGACCCCCTACCATTGCATTACATTTTTGCCAATGAGAGAGTTTACACCACTGCAATGTCAAGATTCATGCTTTGGATTCCAAATACTGTGTTCATTTTCCTACGATTTTCTCATTTTAAATCTACCTAGAACTTCAGGTTTCATGAATACATGTTTGGAGAATCCTTTGGGGGCACTGAATGAAACATAAACGTAGAGTACTAGCAAAGTACAGTAAATGTGTATTTTCCTGTATAATCCATGGCCATCCATTGGAAAAGAAGATTCTTTCAATCATATTTCTAACCTAGATTCAATTCTTTTTCTTTTTTCTTTTTTTACTGGGGATTGAACTTAGAATCACACACATACCAGACAAACGGGAAAATGTACCACTGAGCAACACCCTCACACCACTCCAAGCCTTTATTATTTGTTTGTTTGAGATAGGGTCTCCCAAAATTTCGTAGTCTGTCCTGGAACTTGCTGTATATCCTAGGTTGGCTTCAAATTTGTAATCCTCCTGCCTCAGTCTCCTGAGTAGCAAAGATCACAGGTGTATGCTACTATATCCAGCTTAAATTCTACTCTTGAAAAAGACAGTAAAATCCCTCCTT
This sequence comes from Nannospalax galili, assembly GCF_000622305.1. Taxonomy (NCBI): domain Eukaryota; kingdom Metazoa; phylum Chordata; class Mammalia; order Rodentia; family Spalacidae; genus Nannospalax; species Nannospalax galili. The sequence continues at coordinate 400,457 of NW_008332591.1, forward strand.
TAGTTCTATTGCTGTCGTAGGTGGATGTGAATGAGTTTCAGTTGGCAGCAGAATGCCCCCAGCAATGCTTTAAAGACAGAATGTTGAAATAAATTGAATAGCACAGAAGACTTAGGGGAAAAAGTTGTTCCAGGGAACTTCCTGACCCCCGGGTTATATTAGCAAAATGAATACCATTAGACCAAAGACAGTGGAACAGCTGAGCTTTTCCATTGTTTCTTCCATGAAGCAAGAAGGGAATGGAATAGGACAGAAGAATGAGCGACCCATTCTTGCTGCTACTGGATATGGGGTTATGAGTTCCACACTCAAACTAATAGCAAGAGTATTCTGTCAACAGGAATCACAGTGACAACCCCTTTATGATGTCTGAGTCAAATCAAGTACCCAAGATGGTAGGTGTCTAATATGAAATTACTTAGCTTAAAAGTTGTATTTGAACTCTTGGAGCAAGGTGTGATGGTGCATGCTTGTAATCTAGCACTCAGGAAGCTGAGGCAAGAGTTAAAGAGTTAAAGACCAACGGGGGCTATATGGTAAGAGGTAGCCACACCCATTTTGTAAGCGATTCACTAAGATGTTCGAATACTGCCCCTGTGTTTCTACTAGACTTGAATTTCAGAAAATAAAGAGCTGCTAATAAAAATTTCAAGTACCTTTTAAAACATCTCTCTTTTCCCCTTCCATTCAAAGTCACTTCCCATTGATCTTCCTTCTCAAGCTCCAGTAACTCTGACCAGGTAAGCAGCCTTCTGCATGACTAATTCCTTTCAAGAGTATTCTTCTTCTTTTTTAATATTTTTTAAAATTTTATGTGTATGTGTGTATTGCCTGCATGTAGGTAAGTGCACCCATGTCGTGAAATGCCCAAGGAGGTCAGAAGAGGCTGTCAGATCCCCTGCAACTGGAGTTACGGACAGTTGTTAGCTACCATGTGGGTGCTGGGATTTGAACCTGGGTCTTCTGCAAGAACAGTGTTCTTAACCGCTGAGCCATCTATCCAGCCCCTAGAGTGTTATTCTTTTTTTTAAATAAAAATAATTTATTGAGAATTTCATACATGCCTATAAGGTATTTTGATCTTTAATTTGGCTGCCTCTGTTTCACAAGCTCCCAGAGTTTATTTTTGTGTGGTAAGACTTTTTATTTCACTTTCTCTTCTTTCCTCTTCTATTGCCTTCGAAGGCCAATGGAAGGATTTTATCTTCATTATTAAATCAATGTTTCCTGGTAACAGTCCTACACTTCTGAGCATACTAGAGATTTCTAGGAAGGGGAATTGCACCCAAAATAAAGCTCCAGCTGGTGGAGGTGATTTTGCACCATATACCCCTGAGCCCACATATGTCAGAGGACATATTCTTCATTGCTACCTTTATTCAATCACATTCCTGCGACCTACAGTTGTAAGAAAGAGAAGACTGAACTCATTCCCAAGAACAATTCCATGTAACATTTGTTTTCATCTTATCTTAGAAAAACCACTGTTGATTGGTTGGCTTGTTTAGGGAGGACAGTTGAGGCCTCAATAAAGTTACTGTGTGATCTATGCCTAAGGGAGTTGCAACTCTGCAGAGAAAACACTGAGAGAATTGGACATGCTAGTCTAGCATCTGCTGGTAACAGGACATAGCAAGGGCAATGTTTGTCCTTCTTTCCTTTAACACAGTCCCCAACTAGGGAGCTTTCCTCTTTATCCGATGCACAGGTAAAGACCAGGTTGCTCTCTTTCTAAGCCTAGTCCTTTAGCGCCACCTGCTGCTAACTGTTCAAATTACTCGTTTAGCCAAATAAAAGCTATAAATTTCTTTTCTTTTCTTTTTTTTTTTTTCCTAACCTAACTATACAAAAGTCAGACGAACAGAACGTCAAGTTCATGGATGTAGGTAAAGTTCAGATAAAAGACAATTTTAGAACTGTTGCCCATTCAGTGCATCCCAGAGCCTTGGCACATGGTAAATGCCAGCATAACACATATTGTTTTCGTTTTTTACTGTAAATATTATTATTTTCAGAATAAAAGGATTTGGCCAGACATGGTGGTGCACACCATTAATCCCAGCACTTGGGAGGCAGAGTCAGGGGGATCTCTGAGAGTTCAAGGCCAGCCTGGTCTCAGTAGCGAGTTCAGGCCAGCTGGGACTATAGGGAGACACTGTCTCAAAAAGACCAAAATAATAACGATAATAATAATAATAATAAATAATAATAGTAATAAAAGAATTTGAAGAAGAGGGACACATGAAAACTAATGTCTAATGTTTAAGATCATAGCATTTACTATAAATTTAATCTCTCAGGCCAATGAGCTGACTCTCATAAGATGATAAACACTGTGGAAGGTGGGTTTGGATTGGAAGGGGTAGGTCAATGGGGGTGTGCTTTTATGAGATGTGTCTTGTGTCTGGTCTCATCCTCTCTCATCTCTTTTGGCTTCCCAATAGCCACGAGGTGAGCACCCTCCTCCCTCATGCTCCCACTGCCTGGTGTTCTGCTTCACTACTGGCCCATATCAACGGTGATAACAAAGCAGGACCTGAAACCTCAGGAACAGTAGACCAAATTGAAATCTTTCTCCCATGAAAGTGGAGGAAATATCTGCTCCAGCATTGTGTCACAGTGACAGAAAGTGACTAGCATGATCATTCTTTTTCCTAAAGTTGAGTGCAGCAAAGCATTTCTATTCATAATTTAATTGTTTATTATTATTTTTATGTGTTTGCATGTGTGTCTGTGTGTGGGTATTTGCACATGAGTGCAAGTGCCCACAGAGGCCAGGGGCAATGGACCTTCTTGGAGCCGGAGTTAACAGGTGGTTTTGAATCACCTGACAGGGAACCCCCAAGCAAGCTGGGTAGCTAGACTAACCAGCATGTGAGAGTTCTGGGTTCAACTGAGAGCCCTGTCTCAATGAATAAAGTAGAAAGCAATCAAGGAAGAGTCCCAGTGTCAGCTTCAGGCTTACACACACGTATACCCACCACACACAGAGAAACATGCAAGAAAGAAAGAAACAAAAAAAGATTGGATCAATTCTGAGAGAAAAGTCAAGGCTGGTCTTGAATTCATAGTTTTTTTGCTTGAGTCTCTTGAGTGTTGAGACCGCAAAGTGTGGCTCCCAAGTTACAGGACAAATTACAGAAGCAAATGAGATTCATTGTAGAAGAGATGGAAAACAAAGAGATGTTAAAAGGAACACTGCAAACAATGATTGCATCCAAAGATAGCATATTCATTAACTAATGTTTGGAATATAGCTGTCCTAGTGACATGACATAGATCTAGTTTTGTTTTGAGATGGGTCTTATACTGTCCAAGGTGGTCTTGAGCTGTGGAGTCAATCCTTCCAACTCAGTATCCCAAGCAAGGAGGACTTTGTAGGCACTATACCCAGCTAGGGGTACAAAGCAGTGTTTTACTGTGGCTTGATTTGCATTTCTCTAGTAAATAAAGATTCTTACCTTTTCTACCTCTGCACAGATGCATCTAAATAAAAATAGAATCATGGTGTGCATAATGCTTGTTCCTTGCTTTTCTACATAAGAATATCACTTTTTTGTTATAGCATAACAAATTATCCCAAATCTTAGTTTAGAACAATAAACATTTACCATCCCATACAATCTGAGAGTAGGAACACCCAGGAGCTTAGATGGTGGTTCAGGCTTACACTCACTCACTCACTCAGGGAATGCAGTCAAGTTGTCAGATGGACTGGGGTCATCGGAAGCTTTGGCTGGGAGGAAGTCAAGATGACTTCCATCATGGCTGTTGACTAGAGACTCGGTTCTTCCCACATACCAGCCGGTTTCCCGCAGAGGGAGGTATCTAGGAGGCAGAAGGAGCAAGGCAAAAGCCATGCTGTGTTAGTTAAGACAGGTTTTGAAATATGAGTCACACATCATGCAATTCACACATTAAAATAAAAATGCCTCCAATATAAGAGGAAGTTGATAATGCATTTTAAACCCTAATAAAGCCATCATAAAGTTGAAAATTGTAAGTTCAACCATCATAAGCCCAGATGTTCTTCAACCTGCAGTGGAGTCATATCCAGATAAATCCACCCTCGTAAGGACAGGACCATCTGTATGTTCATGTGATTGTGCACCTACCAGCGCCCAGATACAGAACATTTCTTGTCATTTCAAAACACAAAACAGTCACTTCTTCCTCCTCATAAACTTTAGAAACCTAGAAACCACTCATTTGCTTTCTGCCTTTATAAATAGATCTATTCTAGAATTTCATATAAGTAGAATCACATAATCTATATCATTTTGTGTCTGGCTTCTTTAATTTAGCATAATGTTTTCTTTCAAAATATTAATCGTGAGTGAGTGTGTGTGTGTGTGTGTGTGTGTGTGTGTGTGTGCGTGTATGTGTAGGTCAGAGGATAACTTGCAACAGTTGGTGCTCCCCTTCCACCATGTGGGTTCTGGGGTCCTTCTCAAGCCTTTTGACTTGACAAGTGCCCCTACCTACATAGCCATCTCTCCAACCCCAGCACAATGTTGTTAAGGGTTATCTGTGTTGTAACATGTATCAAGACTTTTTTTCATGGCTGAATAGCATTCCATTGTATGAATAGACCACATTTTGTTTATCCAGTCATCAGTTGATGGATATTTGGGTTGTTTCTACTATTTGGATAATAAGATTAATTTTGCTATGTACAATTTCTGTGTTGACATTTATTTTCATTTCTCTTAGATATATAGCTGAGAGTGAAATTTCTAGGTTATACAGAAACTATGTGATTAACATTTTGAGGAATGGCTTGAGAGTTTTCTAACCCTCAAGAAGGATCATTTTATGTTCCTACCAGGAGTATGGGAGGGTTCTAACTTTTCACATCCTCACCAAGCACTTTAAAATTAATGTGTGAGACATAGCTATTCTAGTGACACAAAGTAGGTTTTGTTTTGTTTTAAGCTGGAGTCTTACTGTGTTGCCCAAGCTGGTTTTAAATCTGCACGCTCAAATGATCCTCCCCAGTTTCCTAAGTACCCAGGACTAGGGTCCGGGACTAAACCTACCCGGTGGTATGAAGTAGCATTTCAGGGTGGTTTTGATTTGCATTTCTCTACTAACTAATGATTTTGAGAAACTTTCAGTGTGTTTATGGGTCACTTGTATATGTAACTTTTTAAAATTAGAAATAGAATTATCTCTTTAAAAAACTGGATTGACTTTTTATTATTGAGTTATTTCTATATTCTAGATACAAGTTCCCTATTAGAAAGATGATTTAGAAGTATATCACCTCTTTCTGTATATTGTCTTTTCACTTTCTTGATGGTATTTTTTAATAGCAAAAAAGTTTTAAATTTTGATGTAGTCTAAGCCACACTGTCAGCTATGTAGGTATATGTAATCCTTTTCCATATTTTACTTGTTAGAGTTATTAAGACTGATTTATACTCAAGGAGGTAATATAAAGTTCTATTTCTTTTTCCTTAAAAAAAAGAGTTGTATCAAAAATTCTCCACATAAAATTTAATCTTCTGTACTAGAAAATCAACTATAGTGTTGATTTGTTCTATCACGTTCATGTTCAGTGGCTGGAGAATAATTCAGCTGCCTCCAATGAAGATTTAAATCATGGTTTCATTGTGTAATAGCTGTGTGACCTCAGAAAGTTTTCTTAATTCTTGGTATTCTCAGATGTAAAACAGGGATGCTGAAGTATGCTTCCCTCATAACATGATTTGCTCTGCCACTAAATTAACAGGGCCAGTAGGATAAAAAAGTTTGGTCACAGCACACAAAGTCTATAAAACTCTGTAACCAGAGTGCTTGCAAAACCAGCAGCAATCCTTGTGGAAGTGCTCACCCTTCTGTCAGGGAAGCCCCGGGAATGTAATTGCTGTAAAGCAGGCCCTTTGCGAGCTGGACTCCAGCTTGTGCTGGACAAGGACAGGAGGGTGATGCGTCTAAGCTTCGTTAGTCTACCACTGAAATAAGGAAGTTACCATTTCAGAGTTTTTTTCATCAGCACTTGTAACTTTATCAAATGGATCCACAATGTGGAAAATTCCCTGATTTTTGAAACCTCTACACCAGCCTTTGTTTGTACTGAAGAAAGGTACTTTGATCTATTTTCTTTTCTTTTTTTCTTGAAGTCTTCACTTACTGGCATGCTTCCTTTTTTATTGCAAGAAATCATGTCCTGACCACTTTAAAATATGAATGTATTTAATACTAAATTTAAAATCTTCTGTCCAGGATTGACCACCACTCTATTTACAATTAGCCTCGTGAGGGCATGAAGATTAATTAAATGAGCTGCCGTGTACCAAACACTAAGCACAACGTGCGGCAAATAGTGCTCAAAAGTGAGCTGTTTTGATTATCCAGCACACACACACACACACACACACACACACACACACACACACACCCAGTTACTCTGCTCCATTTAGACTAATTCCCTAGCATATTGCTCATTTTTCAGATGATGTGATCCTTTTCACTGGATTGTTCAGAACCTTATTTAATTTCTTTCAGACCTCAAGTTCTTGGGAGTGGTTTGTGTAAGAATTTATGTGTATACTTGTTTACAAAATGCATTTATGTGCAGCATAATATGGCTTTAATGAATATAAATGTTTGGGGGGTTGGAGAGAGAGCTTGGGGATAAGCAAGTGTGCTGCCTTGCAGAGGACCTGGGTTCAATTCCCAGTACCCACGTCAGGCAGTTTGTAACCACTTGTAACTCCAGCTCCAAGGAGGTCCATTGCATACCCACACACAGGCACACATGCAAACACATAAAAATAATAATAAAGAATTAAATTAAGAATAGAAATGCTTTGCTGCACTCAACTTTACAAAAAAGAATGATCATGCTAGTCACTTTCTGTGACACAATAGCTTATCCTTGCCCCACAGTCGATGGATGGCCCTGGATTCAAATGCCAACTTCACCACTGACTAATACTCTTGAGAAAATTACTATACCAGGCTGGCCTGGCCTACAAAGTAGAAATGATAATTCCCACCTCAAACTTTATCCTTAGAAATACACCAAAAAGTGGACATGTGCCTAGAAAATGTGAGCTGTAACTCTCCACAACATTGGGGGACACAGTGGCATCAACAACTCTCAGTTATGTGTTCATTGTCTCTCTTCTGCATGCCCTCTTGTTAGTTGGCCTTCATTGCTGTGACAATGCCTGTAATAATCAATTTAGGGAAAAGGTTTCTTTTGGCTTAAGGTTCCAGAGGATTTTGTCCAGGTCACTTGGCCCATTACTGGGTCTGTGGCAGCACAGAGCATCTCACAGGAGCACAGCCCATCATGCAGGAGTACAAGGCAGCAGAGCGTGGCTCAACACATGAAGGCTGGGAAGCAGAAAAGAGATGTGAAGGAGCTAGAGACCAATAACCTCTTAGGGACATGCCCCTAAAGCTTTAACTCCCACTAGCCTCTACCTCCTAAAGGCTCAGTCACTCCCCAAAGCACCTCAGGCTGGCAACCAAGCCTTTAGTAGATGGGCCTTTGGAGGACGTTTACATTTAAGCTATAACATTTTCCTAAAATCAGGGACAAACAAGATTTTTGGTGTAAGAGGGTTCATTCTGAACCTAGCAGAATGTGTTGGAAACTTGGAAGCCTTTTTTAAAATTTTATTATTTTTATTTTATGTGTATGAGTGTATTGCCTGCATGTAGGTAAGTGCACCCATGTCATGCAATGCCCGCAGAGGACAGAAGACGCTGTCAGATCCCCTGGATCTGGAGTTACGGACAGTTGTTAGCTGTCATGTGGGTGCTGGGATTCAAACCAAGGTCTTCTGCAAGAACGGCCAGTGTTCTTTAACTGCTGAGCCATCTCTCCAGCCCCTAATGGAAGCCTTTTTTAAGTCACACTTTCCTCCAGGACTGGGCATTATCTTTAAACAAAACAAAACAAAACAAAAATAAGGTATCTACGTATACTGGACTGACCTCAAACTCTCCATCCTCCTGCCTCTGCCTCTCAAGTACTGACACTACAAGTAGTACCAAAGCTGGTCAAGACATTTTCTTTCTTAAAGCTGTTAACAGTTGCCCTGCAATACTATAGAAACATCCCCCCATCTTCCTGTCAGTGGGGTTCCATCATGCCATTGTTACATATGGAAACTGAAGGCACAACTCTGTGCAGCCAGAAGGCAGATTCTATGCCATCTCTGACAAACAAGATAGAGGATTAACACAGCACTTCCCTTTCTGACTCTCAAGTTCTTCTCTGTATAGAATCAGAGTCTTGTTATATGATTTGGGAGACAAAAAATTTAGGACTACTGGAGGAAGAAATTGACATTTACACAGACACTTGCCCAGGACCAAGTATGTGGCCCAAACATATTTTTTCAGTATTTCTTTAGCTATATAAACAATTATAACAATTTAGCTATATAAACAGTCCCCAAACTCACCATATTGGCACCATCTGGCAGCCCAATTTTGCAGTATGCCACAAAAGAAATACCAATCAGCCAATAGCAGCTGTTTGCTCCCAAGCTGCTCTCCTGGACTTAGAGTCCAATCCTCCGTCTCAAGAAGACACAAGGCATGACACTCAGCACTCCTGGGCTACCTGGTGGAGTCCGCATGTGAGTAAGTAAGGATGGGAGACTCCCCCAAAGAGGAGGAATGGGATCCATATGTGGTCCAGGACAAGGCTGAGGAGTCCCCCACCCCCCAATGGCACAGTTGACTCCAAATTATCACACACACCAGAGCAGAAAGTAGTAAAACTCAAGGAAGATGCTCTGAGAGGTGGAGCCCCTTGAGGTACTGGTCCAAGCTGGAGCCCAGTGTACCCAGATCTCAGGACATGAGTCACTCGATTCCAAAGCTTCCATGAAAGTTCCTCTCTTTTAAGTCAAGCTCAGAAGGAACACTACCCTCTTCTCTGTATGTGGACATCATGGGATTCTCCTAAATCTTAGATTAGCCTTTCTCTGTTTTTGCTACCCCATCATCTCAAAGACTATAGCTACCAAGTGGGAGGTCAAGAGCTACTGCCATGAAGTATTTGTCTGTTAGTAACAACAATTAAATGAGTCTAGCACAGGGACAAGCCAGCTCAATTCTATCAGAACTACTTGCAAATTCAGTGTTGCTTCTTGAAAAATTATAAGCATAGACTCCCACACAAGCCTACCCCTAACACTTACAATCCTAACACAATAATAAAGGGACCACAAGATACTCCTTTCTCTTAATTCCCCTGATTCTACCCAGACCATAATAGACCTTTTCCAGATACACTGGGGTAACCTGCCTCATCTAGAAAAGCTCTTTTCCGTCACCCTCTCCTCCCAAATAGCCACCCTTTGGCCACCCTTTGAGCATATGGATGGCACTATTAGCCTTCAAAACGACCAATCTAGAAATAAACTCATTCAGACCTCAGTGCCTGCGCAGGGGATTCCCATGTATCTGATACTTGAGGAATGATCCAGAATAGGGGTGACATGGGCTCCAAATGGGCAATCTCTCTGGTCTCCTGAACCTCTCACCCCATGTGTGAGGCACAGCTAGAAAAGGGCAAGAGCTAGCTCTCCATTTACCTGGATCCAGGGTCACACCCTTTACCAACCATATGATTTCCAAGCCCAAACCCTTCACTGTTCAGCTTTCACTTTCTCAGTCTCCTCCAGCCCCACTCCAACTATTCTTTTGTTCTCATGTATAAGAATTTTTAGTTCCTATTTCTAAGTCATCCTGAATCTGACCTTGAAGCCAATGTTATTCAAGAAAGAAGATATTATATCTTTTTTAAAGTCTACAGAACCTGAATATTTATGATGTGCCACATCAAGATGTCCTGGTAAAGAAATGTAATTCTTGTCACCTATGGCTACTGAAAAATTGCTTTCTGGATACACTGGTGGCACCTTTTATCTTTCAAGGCTGACAGATAATGGAATTGCAAGTTCCAAGCAGTAATCGCATCATATTATTATGGTTTCTGGAAACAACAAAAAGAAATGGTAACAGAGGCAAGTCCTATGGAAGGCTGAGTGAACAAGAAAACAAAATATGCCTGTTCAGAAAGAAGCCCCAGCCCCAACGAGGTCTGAGGTCCTTTATTTTCTTGGCATTGTTCCCATACATGGAATGGAAGTCTAAGAAGAGTGGATATGAGATTTGCCCCAAACATCAACCTGGAACAGGAAAAGCCTAAGTTCTTCAACATTACATGATGCTTCAATATAAGGTTCTTTTGTAAAACAGGAATGAGATAAAGAAACATTAACACTTTCATTTTAACTTTCTTTTGTTGTTGTTTTTTGGGGGGTTTGGGGGGGTTTCCTTTTTGAGATGGTGTCTCCCTGTAGCCCTAGTTGGCCCAGAACTCACTATGTAGACCAGTCTGGCCTCTATCTCACAGAGATCTCCCTGCCTCTGCCTCCTGAGTACAGGGATTAAATGCATGAGCCGCCACACCCAGCACATCTAACTTTCTTATGGTGGTGGTATTATTTTAAAAGAATTAATATTTGCTACTTAGCTGCATTCTTAATTACATAGCTCCTAAAATCTTTGGAATCTCTAGAGTGAGTAGTGTCCTTTGTATAAAATTGCTAGTGGTATCTAGTTAACCTTAGGACTAGAGTGGGTTGACAAAAAGACCAAGCCTTGATTAGAAGCTCAGAATGTGCCAGATGTGGTAGAGCATGCCTTTAATCCTAGCACTAGGGAAGCAGAAGCAGGCAGATATCTGTGAGCTCCACAACAGCCTGATTTACATAGCGAGTTCTAGGCCAGCCAGTACTGCATAGTGAGACCCTGTCCCCTGTCTCAAAAAAAAAAAAAAAAGGAGGAGGGGTAAGGAGAGAGGAGTGAGAGTGGGGAAGGAGGCTTGGAACTTATTTTTTTAATATTTTATTTAATATTTATTTTTATTTTATGTGTGTGTGTGCATTGCCTGCATGTCGTGCAATGCCTGCGGAGGACAGAAGAGGCTGTCGGATCCCTTGAAACTGGAGTTAGGACAATTGTTAGCTGCCATGTGGGTGCTGGGATTCGAACCCAGGTCTTCTGCAAGAACAGCCAGTGTTCTTAACCACTGAGCCATCTCTCCAGCCTGACTCGTGGAACTTTTAGCCCTATGTTTAACCTACAGGGAAGGGAGAAAGGTTAGAGATAACATCAACTGCCACTGGTCAGTGACATTCATGTCACCAGTGGGGTTCAGGGAAGAACATGAACATTAAGTATACCCAGACTGAACTGTTACACATGCTCTGTTGTCCAAACAATCAGAGAAATGGTTGCTGGGGTTGGAAGAAGGCTGATCAGGGCTAGGCTTGCAGGCAGGAAGCATTTAAGAATCATGGCGTGCAATCTGCCGGCAAGATGTGCTTACTAGTACAATAGTAATCAACCACTCTCACACTGAACTTGAGGCCTGTTCAACAAGAGGAATACGTGGTTGTTTACTGTACACCCATGGCTGAGGAAATCACAGACCCTAGAGAGGAACTCACTACTGTCATTTAGCTAAATTTACATGGCACCAAACTGCAATCTAAACATTTATGTTGATACCCATAGACAAATGCCATTCTCATCTTCAGTCAAAGAAGCAATGAACAGCAGTAAATGTACAGACTCACATCTGCTCAAGATACGTAGACTAAATGACAGGTGAGTGTGCAGCACTAAACAGAACATTTATACCACTCGTTCTAATGCTCAGGGAACACTGCAGAAGAGTGGGAAGATAGGAATGCGAAGTGCTATGTTCAAAGCATGACACAGTCATTGTAAATGTGATGTCACAGCAGCTTGGTTGCCTGCACTGGGCCTGTAAATAGCCAATTGTGGATCTGGACAAGCACATGGGACCCAGCTGAACTATTGACAACTAATGAATTTGGCATAGCTGGGGAGATGACAGTCACCACCTTCAGGTGTGTCTTCAATGGTGAGCCCACCAGGCTCCAATGGATAGTTCCAAATCCATGACCACACACACAGTTCTAGTTAAAAATCAATGAGTCACAGGAGCTGGAGAGATGACTCAGTGGTTAAGAGTACTTACTGCTCTTGCAGAGAACCCAGGTTCAGTTCCCAGCACCCACATGGCAGCTCACAATTGCCTTTAACTCCAGTTCCAGGGAACCAATGCCCTCTTCTGCCCTCTACAGGCTCTTCCAAACACGTGGTGCACATAAACTCATGTTGGGACACACACACATACACATAAACAAAAATAAACATTTTTTAAAAATGGATCAGGAACAAAACAAAACATAAAGGCATGAATATGAGAAAGAGATTGTTGGGAGGGCCGTGTGATGGGGTGAGAGAAGACAACAGGGAGGGCAGTGGGACTAAACAAAGTATACCATATACATGTGTGAAATATCAACAAATGAATGTAATCAATAAAAAAACTGTAAAAAGAAGAATCACACCAACATTCCCACACATAACAATAAAGATAAGATGAACAGGGCTGCTCTCCAAGGAAGAAGGTGACAACACGCTAGGTCTACCCAAGAGGTAACAGACTCTCAGGCACAACTCCTTTGAAATACAAAATTCAAATTCATGCTTCAGTGAAATTATCTGCTTGCCCTTATAAAATAGGCCTCAAGATCATACTCAGATGACTAAATGGTAAATGTTAGACCCATCCACAGCTAGAATCGACTATATGGGAAAGTGCTGCACATTCCAACCAACCGAGAGTGTATGAACTAAACAGAACCAATGAGGAGACAGCTCCCCGTGCACAACACTTAAGTCCTGATCAGTCTCTCAACTTGCCTGGGTACTTGTGTTTCAGACCCAGTTCTATGACCATTTCAGCAATTTATCCTAGCTCCAGCTTCAAAGACTTTCTCAAAATATGTCTGTGGATCAATTGCAACCAATAAAAAGAAATAAAAATGAGCAGTATGCTTTAACATATTCATTCTTCTTAGTTTCTTAGAGCTGAACATGAATAACTGGTTTCATCTGTCTTTAGGAAATTAAAACCATCCTTCCCCTAACATCAAACCACTAGGAATAGCTATAACACAAAGAAGACCCAGACCTCTGGGTGGCTCTGGGATGGTGGTACAGGAACAGGGAGACAGTATTTGTTATAACTACAGATGTTGCAGGATTGCAAACTTGTGCAATGGCCTGCAGACCTCAGCATTTCTCATGTCTCATTTTGACACTGTGGACTTAAACACTTATGCCCCAAATGCCAAATGACCCAGTGAGCAGCACAGAGATGGCACTCCAACAGGTATACCATTCTGGGAAAGAGAGAGAAAAAGGAAGAAAAAATAAATCCATCAACCAATGCAGTTCTGTTAGATGCCACACCGGATAGCGTCTTAGCTGGCCAACCCAGGGGCATGCAGACCTAGCTGGGCTTGCATCTGAAAGGACAGACCTTCAGTTCATCTTGGGGAAATTAATATTGATTATAGAAAATGATTCAATAAGGCAACACCTGACTGGACTCCCAGAATCATAACAGCAAAGAACCATCTTGAAGTTTCTGTTACTATTTTAGTTCACTCCTTGGACCACAGTGCACTTGACTCCCTACAGGAGAGTCTCTAGGACAACCTCCAGCCTATTCTCAACTGACTCAAGTAGGCTTTACACAGGTTGCCTTGGGAAGTTATTCTTAGAGTCGAATAGCCAGGGTATTTTTCCTGATACTAAGCATCAATCTTTCCTTTTCTTCACTTCATCCCTGTTATCCTGTAGAATAAACTCCTGCTCTCAGCATCGCCTTTCTTCCCTTAGCATTTCCTAGTGTGTTTCTGGCACATATTTACTATACCACTTCAGCAACTGTGCACTCAAGCCTCAGAGATCAAGAAACATCAGAGAAATACAATGACAAATAAAAGCTCTTCCATCTGGCAGGCATAAACATACATGAGATGTGAGCTCCAAATCTCAATAAAGAAGGGATCACCATCAATCCACCCTCTGCGCGGAGCCCCATGACAACAACAGAATTACTCTGTGGTGAATGGTGCTCTGCGATGGGAAGTGTTCTCGCTGTGATTCATTTCTGCAATATAATGAGTTCTCCCTCCCCAAAAATGATTTTATGAAACATCAAATTTATTTCATATGTATCTTTAATTTCATCGACTCCCCACTCATTGTATTTTGTATCTTGTGCTGCTGTGCAGAAACGAGTGCTTGATGTGCAAATTCTCATTGCACAAAACTGTTGAGAGCTAGAGCTAGCCTACCCCTGGCTTTAGGTGGAAAAGTCAGCATGGGCTCTCATGCCCAAGGATGGATAAGGGAAGGTTTGACTGTCTTCTTTCTACATGTAGAATCATTTTTCATGATCCAGAAAAGGCCTAGTAATTAAAACATTACTATGATGCAGCATTTAAAATGTCATTTCCAACATCAAACATGACTTACAATATTTTATAGTTGAGTATTTCCTTAATGGAGACCCACACCCATCCTATGTGCTTTAAATCCCCCCCATATTACTTATAACACCTAATCCAATGCAAAGTCAAGGAAGCATGCAACATTGTTTAAGGAATAATGAGAAAACAATTTTGGTTGCACAGGTCTGCAATCCCCAGCATTCAGGAGGCTAATAAAGAAGGTTGAGAGTTCAAGGTCACCCTGGGCAATAAAGTGAGACCCCAGTTTGTTTGTGTGTTTCTTTGTTTGTTTTTTAAAAAGGCTGTTCATGTTCAGAGACACAATATTTTCAAATGTTTTCATCTTTGGATGGTTGGATCCAGGGATGTGAGATGTGGAACACACAGAGCTGAAGGACCAGCTGTACTCAACTAAGCACTAGGTGCCTTAAGAAAATGCCAGGAGTCCTAACCCAGAGTGAGGGACTTTTTTTTTTCACTCTTGGCCACCCTCTGAGACGATCTCCATGTTATAGACAGAGCAGGTGTTCTAAAATGCAAAGGAGACCAACTCATGCCTCTGCTTAAAAAACTCGAGGAACTTCTATGCATTCAAACAAAATCCAAACTTCATATTGAGGCAACACCACACAGCATCTGGCCCTGCTACTCTGCCAGTCCACCTCTCACTCACAGCAATGCCTCCAAATTGTAGCTTCACCAACCTGCCTGCAGGTCCTAGACTGCAGTCTTTCCTGCTCAGCCCTTCCTACATGCCCATTTCCTCTCCACCCTCTGTCTGAAAGGCTCTTCCCACCACCACCTTCTCCTCTTCTCCCCACTGTGTAGCTGGACAGCTCACTGCCACTCATCAGGTCTGTCACTCCCGCAGTCTCCTCTAGCAGTAGGCCCTCTCCCACCCACCCTCATGTCCTAGCCCTATCTCTTGGTCCTTGGTTACTTTTGTTATTCTGTTTCTCACTCTTGCTCTCTCTCCCGGCACTGCTTGCCATTTCTGCTATATACTTATTTGTATGTTTTAATGCTTGTGTTTCCAAACTGGGAAAGGAACTGGGAAGGGAACTCTGAAGTCTCCTTGCATAGGATGTGGCCATCTATTCGGTGTTTTCCCATTACCAACCTTCGAAAGTATTCATGCATCCAGATGTTCAGTCTGAACCAGCAATATCCAGCAGAACAACCCACTGTGGTGGGAAGGCATCTGCGCTATTTGTGCTGATCACTACAAACCACATGGGACAACTGAGCACTTGTAATGTGACCGCTGCAACTGAGAAACTTGACAGTATAAATGTGTTGGACAGTATAAATGAATATATTAAATTTCAAATACTAAAATAACTGAATAAATTTTTTCCTGCAGGTGTTGTTGCTTCATTTGTATCCTGGCTCTAAAGACATTTTTATTCTTTTTAACTCCTTTAAGTTTGAATTGTTAGTAAAAACATCAATAGGAAAAAATTAAGGACAGCTGTGGTAGTACATGTCGGTGAAACCAGCACTTGGGAGATTGAGGCAGGAGAGTGGTGAATTGAAGGCCAACCTGTGCTACATATCAAGTCTGAGAACAGTCCAGGCTAAACAGTGAGATGCTGTTTCAAAACAAAAAGTTTTCTTTGTTTAGGGTTTTTCCTTTGGGTTTTTCTTTGGGCGGGTGGTACTTATTTTTATTGGCTTGTGGCTAAGATCTTTTTGATCCTAGACTTATAAAAGTGAACAAAAGGCTGAAAAAAATCTACATGATTTAAGAGGGTAGAACTTTCAACTAAAAAAGTCAAAAGTTATACCATGATTTAAACTATAATCCTTTTATTTTTTAACTTTACAGAATATTTTTGCCTTTATTTTGGAAGGTGCTCCAGAGAACCCCATCTGGAGAGGCAGATATCTTGTTGCTGAGAAAATTAAACAGGGAAGTGAATGGACAACCTGAAGTAAATGACAACCCTTACCCACCAGGACTGACCTTTTCAAGTGAGTCCCTCTAAACCAATTTCCTGGTTCAGTTTGAATACACCCTGCCAAACCTTATTCATCTGAATTATCTAAAGGTTATTTTTTAATCAAATGTATGTTTGAGATGTTGTCAAAGATATTTTCCAGAATTCTATCACTAATTACTAATAAATGGGCAAATATTCAAGCATCATTCCATGAGAAGCAGAAAATTGAACAGCAGGCTGAGTAATTTTAAAGAATAGCCAATCAAACTAATGAGCGTTAAAAACAAATAAAAGTATCCTTCAAGTCAGGATCCCAGTGGAGCATATTCCTTCCTAAAAATGATTTCTCTGTGCTTCCAAGAACATGTGATTTCATTCCCATTTGACATTGCTGCTTACATTTGGCAACATCTTTTTAATATCTTCATTGCCTACATTAACAAATTCATTCAGAATGAAGAACAAAGACCTCTTAGACCATGAATGCGTAATTAGAAGAGTTAGGGTTGAAAACTTAAGCTCCACACTTGTAAAAGCTGGACATCCAGCAGGGTGACCCTAAGTGTAGTCATCAAAGCCTGTCCCACTATGTGTCCAGACTGCCCTGGAACTCTCTATATACTCCAAGCTGATCTCTATGAACAAGAGGAAGCAAATGAAAAACCAGAAGGGAATCATAATTATTTATCAGAAATAATGAGGGATAATATCTCAAATTCTTTCTGAAAGCAAAAAAAGAGCATTTTAACTTGGGAATTACTTACCTAAAATCTTAAACTAAGACTGCTTTCCTCATTCCTAAATTAAAATGTCTGTCTATGATATTTACTTCTTGGACAAATATCATTAATTCTTTGCCCATTGGCTGGTTTCTCATCAGCTTTGTCCCTAAGCCTGGCATTATCCCTCTTTGAAGGCAGTCTTCACTAAAGTAACATACAGATATGTATTTTAAGTTCATTGGAAGGAATTGCAAGTAAAATTGTGCAATGTGTGACAGATATCTTATAAAATTCATACACAATGCTGCAATGTTCTTACCACATCATGCTAATAAATTAAGGTGTGAAGGGGTTAAATACTGAATGGCAACGTCACCATTTAAGGCAGCCCTGCCTGACACCAATGTGTGTTTTACATCTCTGTTTAGGTATAAAATCTAGTTCCTATTATTTTCTCTAAGTTTAAAGATATTTCCATTATCTGGAGTCTACTGGACTGTACTGTTTATTTGTTTGTTTGTTTGTCTTTTGAGACAGGGTCTCCCTGTTGTTCCAGTTGGCCTGGAACTTGCTATGGAGACCAAGCTGGCTATGATCTCCCAGAGATCCTCTTGCCTCCGCCTCCCCAATGCTGGGATTAAAGGCATGCACCACCACACCCAGCCTCTTTACTGTTTCTTATGAGTAATCTTATTGTTAACAGACTCCTCTTTACTGTTCTTTATGATGTTCTTTTCTTATTTTTTGCTCTGTCCCATTTAAGATCCTCTCTTTGTCCTTAGTTATCTGTCATTTCACGCTGTAGTTTTATATATCTTGGGATGTTTAAAATTATTGTTATACCTGTAGATTAATGCATCTCAACTCTCACCAGAGAAGTTTTCTTAGGCAGCAGATGGTAATTAACATGGAAACCTTACAACTGGCCAATGTGCAGGGAACAAGAAGCTACAGAATGCTTATCCGTGAATAGGACAGCCTACTTCAAACTTCTGCCTCCCAAGGAATAGGGGGCAGAAAGATTGTAGGAGCCAGAGGCAGTGATGATCACAAGAAAACAGAATTTTCCAGATTGCTGGTCAGTTGCTCATATGAATTCACAGCAATGGTGGCAGTACACACAAGTCCAGTGCAAGCTCAAACCAGACAAAATCCCAGCATAGACAGGGAAAGCATGTAAGAAACCCCAAACCAACCAAAGGAACTTTTGGAGACAGATTGCTGGTGGGAGGGGGAGCGACAATATCTTTCAAGGATGGGACTCTTGGTAGGTTAACTAGGCACCAGTGGATGGACCCACACTGAAGGACATTTAGGAACACAAAATTAGATTCTATAAGACTTATTGTATATTAATTATATTATATATTTTATTATATTAATTATAATATAATATAATATAATATTATATTAATTATAATATAATATATATAATTGGGGGAATCAATAAGGGGAATGCAGATAGGGGAAAGGGATCTAAATACCATCAAATTATATTGTATTAAAATCACATTCAATTAAATTTTTATTTTGATCATGTTCAGACCCTTCCACCCTACATCCTCACCTCACTGCCTGCCCCCAGCTTCATGCCTCTGTTATTATTTGTCTTTTTTAGGGCCTGTTGAATATAATTTAGGTTTCCTAAATGCTCTTGGGTATGAATCTATCCCTACCTTGGAGCCTGGTCAACCTACCATGCATCACATCAGTAAGAAAAAACTGACTCTAACATTCTCAGCATTTATCAATTGTCAACAGACCCTCAGTTAGAGCTGGGGCTACTTGCCCACCTCCCTATCCATGTTGGGCCCCTGTCTGGCTTGGGTTTGCACAGGTCTTGTGCATGCTTTCATAAGTGCTATGGATTCATATGTGTAAATATCCTGTAGTGTCCAAACAACAGTTTCCTTATATTCACATATTACCTCTAGCTCTTACAATCTTTCTGCTGCCGTTTCTACAATGATCTCTGAACCTTGGAAGGAGAGGGTGTGATATGGGTATTTCCTTTAGGGCTAAGCATTTCATAATCTCTTATATCTGCAATTTGACCAGTTTTAAATCTCTGTGTTAATCACAATCACTGCAAGAAGAAGCTTCTCTGGTGAGAGTTGAGGGATGCACTAATCTGTGAGTATAACAATAAGTTATTGTGAGTCATTTATCTATTTAGTAGAACGATAGTAGTAGGTTCTCCACTAAGGTCTGTGGCCTGTCTAGACACAGGTTCATGGCCCTGACAACAGTATCAGGCATAGACTCCATCTTGTGAAGTGAGCATTAAATCCAAGTAGAAGATGGTTGGTTACTCCCCCGACATTCATGCCACAATTGGACCAATGAGCATATTTTGACACGCCAGTTGTTATTGTAGCTCACAGGATTCCCAATCAGGCAAGACGGATGATTTACCTTTGTCTGCCAGTAACATGCATAGCACCTTCTAGTACTATGAAAACTAGCCAGCAGAGATGAAGCTTCAAGTTAGATGTCTTCTGGTTTGTTTGATGACTCTGGTATGTAGTGTCTTCCACAGTCAGGTCTTACCATCAAGTTCTGGTGGGTAACCAAGTACAATGGCAATAGCCAGAATTGTGTGAGGGTCTATGGGATCTCTCTGGTTGAAAAAGTTTGCATTATGTGGCACAGGCTTACTTGGAACTCTCTATGTTCCCTTAAGCTGATCTCAGTGCTGGAATTACAGTTGTGTGCCACCACATTCAGTTGCCTTGTAGATTTTTAAATCACCCATTGAACCTTTTTTTAAAGATACAGGATCTTTCTGTGTTGCTGAGCCTGGTCTCCTAGACTAAAGAGCTCCTCCTGCCTCAGTCTTCCACTTGTGCACCTGGGACTACAAATATGTACTGCCGTGAGCCTTTCATGTTGCTGTTGTTTGATTCATCAGTTTTTTGGTTTTATGATCCGGAGTTTCCCATATACCAGGCTTAGGCCAAACTCCTAATGCTCCTACCTGCACCTCCCCAAGTGCTGGGATTACAGATGTGTACCACTATGCCTGCTTTAAAATGGTTTTTTCTTCTTCTAGTCCTAATCTGGAAATTTTTCAGCTATTTTACCCCTGAATATTTCTTCTGTATTCTCTCTAATATCTCATCCTAGAACTCTAAATGGACATATGGTGGGGTTTTTCTGCATTTTGCCTATGAATTTGTCTTCTGTGGAAATGTTTACCTGCAGAAATTTTACCGAGTGTCTTGTAGAAGTCACAAAAAGGCAATGGAATTCTGAGGCAGACACCATCCTCTGCTCATTACTCAGCTAATGGGCAGGACATTCTGGTTGCATTCCACCAAAGATAACACAATCCTGCCTCCTGCATCCATTAGGAACCCTGCATCTCTTCTTTCTACAGAGCCTGGGACCTCTCCTCTGATCCTTGACTGTGTTGAAATGCCAGCCATGTGTTACTTGCATTCAGTCCAGGCCCCCTGTGTACTTCATAGTAGCTTGTGCTGGTTACTACCTTGGGATCCTACCTGCCTCTAAAACCTAAAGACACCCTTATTATCTTCAAGTTTAGTATCTAAAATAGTCTACCTAGTATTTCTATATACTTGAAACAGAGAGTTGAGCTGGTAGTCAGATGTCCCCTTTAATAAATAAAATCTTACATACTTTAAAACTTTTTCACACAGCACATTGCACTGAGATGTCCAATACCTGGGAGACTGGGGCAGGAGGATTACAAGTTCCAGGCTAGTCTAAGCTACATAGTGAGACCCTATCTAAAAACCTAAACTAAAACTTGAAAAGCTGTAAATATATGTTAGTAGTGAAAGGCACCTTCCTTCCTTCCAAGCTCACTAACCAGTGATAATCACAGGTAACAGTTGAAGCAAGGCATGGGTCTTCCAAACTTGGTTCTGTGTACATAAAACACACAGGTATATCTACATATCTGAAGCAAGTTATGACCCCTCCTTTAGGGGTAGCTCCTTCCTGGAGAAGTTTGTATTTCCCATCCCACTGATCTGGGGCTTGGACCTGCACCTTTTTCGTTATAAAATGGGCATCTTCCAGCACAAGGGGTTTTTATATTAAATAAAATCACTTTATTATAATGAACTCGCAAATTTAAAATATCATACAGCTAGATTAAGGAAGCCATTCAAACACTCGGTGAAATTCTACTCAGTTAGATGGCCATTCTGAAGCCAGGGAGCTTCGCTTAGGGTCTTATACTTCCACTATCAATTACATTTTTATTCACTTAGCCACCACAACAAAAGAAAAAATATGATGGAGTTGAAACTAGAAAAAAATAGCTTTATATCTTTTTTCACGACTCATGTGTCCTTCTGCCTGCATTCTACCCTTCCTCATCACCTAATATTACCATCTCTTGGTCTCCTTTCTAAATGTTCTGCTAGATTCACACTTACTCCTGTTTACATAGAAATATGTATATGTTATAGACTGGGAATGAGGAAGAGCATGGGGTGTGTTTCTGAGTTTGGATCACCTCACATAATATACTTTCCAAGTCCGCCTCTTTTCCTCCAGAAGTTTTAAAAGCATCATGCTTCCACCATTCTCCTTTACCTTGATTTAGTTCCTAAAAGGACTATGCCTTCTGCCTGGGTCCCATAATAAGCATATAAAACAGCAACTTGCCATCAGGTATCATGGGTAAATCACTCATTTACTGTTTCAAGCAACTGGAATTTGTAAGTCTGTTTACTGGATTATATCCAAACCTATACTGCTTAATACACTTCACAAAGGGAGAAATTGCTTATCTCTCACCAACTGGCTTAGACTGATTTAGGCTCTCTGGCTTCCTATTTTGAATTAATATGTCTCAAAGCACACATTCTTAACCCCTAGATTGTGTTTCCTTTTCTGCATCCTAGAGGTTTGACCCATACAGGAACAGAATATAACCAATCTCCACACCAGGAAGACTCTGCCCTGACAGCTTTTTAAGCTAAATTGGGAGTGGAGAAAGGAGCTGTGAGGTCTCAGGGTCTGTGTGCAAATTGTGATATATCTGTTGATGACGAAGTTGCAGACAAATCCTTGTTGTGTCACTAAAGAAGAATACAAGGTTCAGGAAGATATTGATAAAAATATGTTGGGCCCTTGCAAAGGTATAGAGGGATTTCCCCCAACCATCCCCATGCATGCCCTATTTGTCTCATCAACTGCAGATTTTTATATTTTGATTTTCCTTACAGGAACTCTAAAGGAATCTCCAGAAAGGGGGCATAAACAACAATATAAGCAATTGCCCTAAATCAAAGTCTGTGCATAGAAGAGGGTGTGGTGGTGTACACCTATAATGTGACCTCATGATTTGCACTGTTTTTTTTTTCCATATAGTTATTTAACTTTTCAAAAATAATTCATTTGATCTTTCTTAGTAAGAAATAACATTTCCTTTATCAGGTATTAAGCCTTAGAGTTGGCTTCTAAGATATATACTCTCTTCCACTGAGCTATGCACTTATTGCAAGCCTGTTAACCAACTATTGTAGATTTATAATACTCTAAATATCTCATAAGATTACCTCTTCTTTCCTTAATCTATTGCATACTCTGTCCACACATATTCACACCTCTTCCCATCTTTCTGACAGGTTGCTGTAGTTTGCTTTCTGTTGCTATGATAAACACCATGACCAAAATTGGAGCAGTGACTGTTTATTTAGCTTACAGGCTACAATCCATCATGGAGGGAAACCAGGGCAGGAGTTCAAAGCAGGAACTGAAGCTGAGACGATGGAGGAACACACTGCTTACTGGATTACTTCATTACCTTTCTTGAACAGCCCAGACCCACCTGCCCAGGGATAGTACTACCCACAGTGGGCTGGGACTACCTACACCAAGTAGAAATCAAGAAAATTCCCCCAAAGACATGGCCACAGGCTAATCTAATAAATGCAACTTCTCAACTGAGTTTCCCTCTTCCCAGGTGTGTCAAATTGAAAACTGACACAGGTGTGTCAAATTGAAAACTAACTATGACACAGGTAAACTTTAGAATCAAAATTTCAGTTCCAAATTTCCTGCCCCTGGTTTTCATTTTCTGCTGATCAGAGGAAACCCAACTATTGCTAGAGTCCAAAGTAGCAGCAAGTCTCTTTCAATACTACTTATCTGTCCTTCTAGTTCTAAAAGCAGAGTCCCTGGAAGATTACTCACAGAACTTCTGTCATGTAGTGGAAAGAATATAAGCCTGTGTGGTCAGGTGGCCTAGCATGTTGGCTTCTTAATCAAATGGCCTTATAGAAGCTAATTTTACTTCTACAAACCTCAGCTTCCTTATCTGCAAAGTAGAGGGCCAAATCCATGCTCACACAGCTCTGGGAGAATTAAAAGAGATAAAGTAGGGTAAGGCCCCATCCTGAGTCCTATCATGTGGTACATATTCTTACATGTCAGCTTCCTTCTCCATTTATCACTTTATTCCTAAGGAGCTGCCTTTCCTGTCTTTCAGGTAGCTAGCTCTCAGTCCTGAGCCATACTGGGAAGGCTCTATGATGCCTTTGCAAAAGAAATTCTAAGACTGATCCCATGGAGCTTCACTGTACATCAAGACTAAAGTCTCAACAATCAAGAGTAAAGGAAAAGGTTAACCTAAAGTTTTACAGAATGCTGAGTTGGCCTCTGCGTTTAACTGCTGGGACCATTCAGCTAAGTTCTTGCCTCTGCCAACAGCCAAGAGAAAGTGCGAACATTTTAAATGATTCAAGCCGCTTGTCAGCATGCTCTCCAAATCTTCCTACAAATATATTTACACTCTGACTGCTAAAGACAGAGCATCCTGAGCCAGGCAGAGAAAAAGAAATTACTCCAGATGATTATCCCAGAACTGACATTCGTTGGGGCCTAGTTTCCTTTCCCAGTGAGAGCATTGCTCCAATAATAAAAGTTATCTGTTAAAAAGAGCAAGATAGACATGTACAGCGATGCCGTTTTCTCTCCTAACTCTCCCTAAGTTTGAGCCAAGAAGCAGAGCTGACATTGTGAAACAAAGGTGGCATCAACCCTACCTGACTCACCCAGCCTGCCCCAAGCCCTTCCCGTTCCAGAACGGCCACCCTCAACCTCTGAGCTGCCTGCTGCTCCCACCCTGTCACTCAAGTGGACTCCCATCACTGCTCTTCAGTTTGGCAAGATTGTGAACTAAATGGTTTCTGCCTCACAGAAAAATAAAAAATAAAGTAAATATTTAGTCTTTGTCCCATGTTTCTGACATGAAACTCCTAAAGCTTTCATCACTTGATGTTTTATTGCTCTTGAGGTGACTCATAGTGGAGACTGTGACCAGAAAAACTAGGCACGCACAATTGTACAGAGAGAAACTTCATTCCTTCTCCCCTGCCCCATTCCGGGGAGGAAAATCACTAATGAGCAGTGACTTAATCAACCACACCTAAGCAATGAAGCATTTGTAGAAACCTCCAAACAACAGGCTTTGGGAGAGTCCAGGTGGGGGCATGTGGATGTGCTGGGAAAGTGGCATACATACCTGGGGAGGACAAGGAAGCTTGCATCCCCCAACCTCACACCTTCTCCTGTGCATCTCTTCCATTTGGCGGCCCCTGAATTGTCTCCCTTATATTAAACTATAATGGTAAACCGAGTACTCTCTTGAGTTTTGTGAGTCATACCAGAAAATTATTACTTTGGCCCAGGCCAAGCAGGGTGGAGATCACAGGAATCTCCAAATTTATAGATGTCTGGGATAAAATGTGAGTCAACTAAGGACTCCATTGGTGGCTGGTGGCTGAATTAAAGGCAATTTTGTGGAGCTGCTCCCTTTAACGTGTGGGATTTGATGCTAACACCAGATAAATCATGTTAGAATTAAACTGAATTGTTGGATACTCTGTTGACGCTGAAGAAATGGAATTATTTGGTGTCAGAAGTGATATCAGAAAATACCACCTATTTTCCACCTCCCTACCCTGCCCTGACAGCTATCCTCTGCTGTGTTTCCTGGATACCCAGAAGTGGTCCATAAACCTCATAAATCCTAATTCTGAAACAGGCCTGTGGCTGCAAAATCATCCTATTCTCTTCCCTCATCTCCCGTACCCATCAACAATGGACCAGAAACAGACACACTTGTGTCTCTGCTTTATCATGTCTATGTCTTTGACCACCTGAGAATGGGATTGTTGGATTTTTTTCCCTATAAATTTGAAGTTAAGCTCAATTGCCTTCTCAACTCCTCCATTTCTCCACCAAACTTCAGCTGGCCGTGCTTCAAACAATTTCTCTTTTTTTTTCTTCATCTGAAGATTTTAATGGCATGTTCACTTTCTGCTTATATTATGTTTTTCTGATGTTCATATGTATGTTCCCTAGTTGCTATAAGCTCTTGATTTCAAGGACCTCACAGTCAAGTTAGAGGAGTATATTTGAATTATCATTGTGTTCACACGGTAATATTCACAGAATGAATACATTCATTTTGCTATAGTGCTATATGAAACCTCCTGTCCTCGAGAGCCAAATTAAGATGAATACCTGCAGATTTTGCTAGGTAGACTAGAGCAGCTCTGTTCTTTTCTACACATGAGGTCACAGAGAAAGTCAAAATTAGAATCATGAGTCATTTAACAACAAGAATGCTGTTAGATTTTGTCATTGCATGAGCATCACAGAGTTACACAATTCTAGATGGTATAGCTTGCTACCCACCAAGGCTAGATAAACTATTGTTCTTGGCTAAAAATTAGTACAGCATATTACTATACTGAACACTAAAGTCAATCATAATACAATAGTATTTATGCATCTAAATATGTCTAAACTTAGAAAAGGTACCAGAAGCATACTGAGAATAGGATTTTCAATCTCAGTTATAAATTTATGAGATTGCCATCAGAGAATCTGGGCCATCATTAACAGAGACATCATTTCAAAGCGTGTGACTGTACTTGGCTGTGCTTCTCACTGAATTCATTTATTTTTGCCCAGACTTCTGGTTTAAAAGATCAGACAACTTTTGGATATAAATCAACTCCCAAATACTAAAAGAAATATCAAGGCTTTTTCTTTCTAGTAAGATGTCTTTTGTTGAATATTGTTTTCCTGTCATTTGCCCCAAATCTCAAAAGACCATTACAAATTCTGAGAATAATTATGACATGCTTTTTTTTTAAGTTGCGGACTACAAACCATTACTCATTATCCAGTGATTTTGGGAGAAGAAAAACTTTCCCTTGTCAATATATGTTATTTATCCTTTCCAAAATAAGTTTAAACTAGAAAAATGTAGATGCTTTCAAACAATACAACTCTAGACAAGTTCTGTTCAACCCTTAGATTGACAGTCATCCCTGTCTCTCCCCACATGGAGAGCTGTCACAGCTCCAGGGAGATGCTTTCCCCTAAACACAACAGCTGATGAGAAGCCCTGGAGTCAAGAAACAGAGAAAGAAACTAAAAAGAACTGAGTACCAGTCTCCATTAAGCTGACTCAACTGAACAAAGGGCCAGTCTCAGCTACTGCCCTTCACCATGCAGGAGACACTTCCATTTTATGGCTATAGTAAATTCAGACCAGAAAGCAACAGAATATTGGCATTTCAATCAAGGAGCTTCAGCTAGGCACATAAGTGTTGTGTGCACAAGCAAGCAGGCACACACTCACATATACTTCCCTGCCCAATCCACTCAGCTCTCTGGGTTGAAAGCTTTATGAAAAAAAAGCCTGGAGGTTGTCCAGACATCACTGAAAAGATTCAAAGGATGGAACTGCACAAATCCTTATAAACGAACGGGGAGCCCTTCCTTGCCAATAGACATTTGAAATATGTGCCTCTGCTCCCGAGGCTTCATAGGAAAAAATTCAGAAACAACTTGCTGGAAAAATACATTCTCACAGAACACATCACCCACCCCCAAGCTAAATGCTAACTGTCCTCTTTTTTAAGAACTAGGAATCAGTGATGTTACCAGGGTAGTAATAACCCGCCTGGCACCTTCAATCATTTGGCAAATTATAAAACAGGGCTGTGTCACTTCAGTGGTTGAAATAAAGAAGCACATGGACATTATCAAATAAGTATGCGCAGTGTATGGGTAGGAGAAATGGGGCAGTATTTCAAGTGGTCAGGAAGTGACAAATTTTACATTGAGTCGCATCTACTGCAGGGCACTATATAATATATTTTTTCAGATACAGACATTGCACAAGTGTAAACTGCACATCTGTATTTATATTCCATCAGCTTTCTTGTCGGTAGGAAAATAATAGTGGTTCTTTCTGCATATGCCAAATGAGTTTTATAATGGAAGTCATCGCCTGTTTCTAAGTAAATTATTAAATCACCAGCTCTTTAATGAAATCAGATTGTCTGCACTGATCTTCCAGATGAAATGACTGTCCTAGAAAAGGAGGATTAGTTTAATTACATACTTCAGAATACAGTAGAAAGGAAAAGAAACCAGAATTTATTAAGCAAAACACCAGAAACTGAGTCAGCACTTACTGTGCAATTTCACTAAATCTTAACATCAGTCCTACAAGAGAACAATTATTCCCATGTTAGAAATAAGGCTAGATCACTTACCTAGCAACTCAATGCTAAGAAGTTATAAATACAAGATTTGAAAATCTAGGTCTTACTGAAATCTAAATTCATTCAAACAGTATGTGGTAAGTTCCAGCCTCAACAAAGTTACCCTGGATCATCTTGACTTAACTTCTCAAGACAAAGTTAAATACTCTCTCAATAAGTAAATCAGCTCTTAGCTGATGTGTGCTAATGCCCATACATACTGAGTAATTGCATATCACTCTCTTATATTTCATGCATATAAACTCTATGTCCTAATACAAATTGTTCTTACCAAAAAAAAAGATTCAGTAATCATAATCATTGTCAGAATACATTTTTAAGAAAGCTGAGTGGAGTGGAAATTAAAAGTCATCTGCTCCATCCATCCACTTATTCATTCTATAAATACTTTAATGAGTGCCTATGACCCACACACTGTTCTAGACATGGAGGAAACAGCAGTAAACAAAACATATCGCATCCCTATTATCAGATATATTACATTCTAATGCCAAAGAAAGTCAGTAAACAAATACATCATTAGCACAATGAAGAAAAGTTAGTCAAAATTGGAAAGGGGAAAAGAGTAATTAGGAGTTCTATTTTCCATTAAATTAATTAGGTAAAAGCCTCTCTGGCAAAAAGCCTCTCTTTGCACACAGATCTGAAAGAAGTGAGGGAATAGGATATGGGTTAAGGAACAATTATTCCACAATGAAGGGATGAAAATTACAAAAGCCCTAGGAAAAATGTGCTATTGATGTTCAAAATGGCAAATATAGCTAAGAAAAGGAAGCAAGGAGAAGAACTATTTTAAAAACCAAAAGGACATTTCTACAAGCACTGTGTGGAGTATTTAGCACCTCAGACAGAGGTAATAAGAGAAGGTTGAGATAAGCAGAAATGTAGATGTAGGCGAGGAAGAGGAAAGAAATAGAAGTAAGTTACCCAGGAGTTCAAAAGCTTCCTCAGAAAGTCTGAAGACCCACAAAGATTCCCAGGTCAGATAAAATATAGTTGCTAACATTTATTAAGTGCTTACTTTGTATTGTTAGTTTTTATGGAATCTACATAACATGTGGTCTGTATCATCCAATGTTCCTGTACTTTTCTTGTTGTTGTAACCAAGTAATTGACAAAAAGTGACTTAAGGGAGAAAGGGTTTATTTTGGCTTACAATTTGAGGAAACATGGTCCATAATGGGGTAGGTAAGGCATGGCAGTCAACAGGAACAGGAAGTAGATGGTCACACTGGTCCACAGTCAGGAAGCAGAGAAAAATGAATGATGCTCAGCTTGCCTTCTCCTTTTTATTAGGTGTGCGACCCAACCCATGGAATGGTAGCACTCACATGCAGGGTGGGTCTTTTCACCTCAGTTGATCTAATTTAGAAACTCAGCACGTAAAAGTGCTTGCCACCAAGCCTGATTATCTGAGTTCAGTTCCCAGACCCGTGTGGTAGGAGGAAAGGACTGACTCACACAAGTTGTTCTCTGACCTCCACACATGCACAATGACCTGTACTCATGCACACACACATGCATACACGCATGCACGTGCACACACACACACACACTCTTTCAAGTAAATAAATAAATAAACAAACATATAAATAAAATAATCTGTAGCAAAAGACTATGAAACACTTTCTTTGGCCAAATAAAAACAGTGTTTAAGAAAATGAAAAAAAAATTTAAATAATTTCAAATTTTTTTAAATTCTTTAAAAATTTATTTATTTTATATATATACCCCTTCATGTATGTATGTACACCCACATGCATGCCTAGTACCCACAGAGACCAGAAGAATGCATTGGATTCCCTAGAACTAGTTATAGAGACACCACATGGGTACTAGGAATCAAATCTAGGTCCTCTGCAAAAGCAGCAAGTGCCCTTAACCACTGAGCATCTCTCCAGCTCCCAACTTCAAATTCTTTTTTCTTTTTTCATTTTTGGTCTTTTTGAGACAGGGTCTCCCTGTAGCCCCAGCTAGCCTGGAACTCACTATGTAGACCAGACTGGTCTTGAATTCACAGAGATCCACCTGCCTCTGCCTCCCTAGTGCTGGGATTCAAGGTGTGCACTACCATACCCAGCTGAATTCTTAAATCTAGTGGAAATTGAAGTTGGCATGTCCGAATTGCCTTTCTTCCTCCTAGATGTGTACACTTTTATTACATTTATTTATTTTATGTGTGCACACACTTGCTCAAGTACCATAACATCAGAGGAAAACTTGAAGGAGTCACTTCTTTCCCTCTGTGTGTGTCCTGGGGATCAAACTGAGGTTGTCAGCCTTAGTGGCAAGTGCCTTTGCCCACAGAGCCATCTCACCAGTCTGATTTGCACATTTTTAATATGTGTACTCATACAGTAAAAATAGTATGTTCTCAAAAGGTGATAATGTTTAGGATTGCTTTGGGTTAACAATTCTGCAACTGCTCTGCATATGTATTAAGGCAAATAAGTACATGAATGGTGTGTTATGGGAACTAAATTTCTTGCTGTTGGGGAAGGAAGGAAGACTAGAATGAACTCTGTGGTCTGAATTAGAGTCAGAGATGCCAAACTCACCTTCACACACATACAGTCGGATAGATACAGAAATAGAGGGGTGTGTGTGTGTGTGTGTGTGTGTGTGTGTGTGTGTGTGTACTATCTAGCTCTGTTCCTCAAGAAGACCTAAAAGCAACCCAGTAACAATGAGCACAACTAGCCAGATGGTGGTTGATAAATACCACTCCTTATAGAAAGAAACAGGTTTCTTGGAGAAATGGCTGACTGGTGGGCTAGGCAGAGAAAATACAAGATGAGCTTACAATGCCAGAATTGAGGACGTGTCCAGAAAACAAAATGATGGACTGTGTCAAAGAGATGAAAAAGCCGAGGTAAAAGAGTTTCCAAAAGCCAACGCTGAGACAGCTTGGGCAACAACCAAAAAGGAACATAATCAAAGGCTGAAACAAGTATATGTGTTACAAATAAATGATTGAATAAATGGCAGAGGAGAACCAAATCAAATCTTCATAGCAGAAGAATTTCAAAGAGAATTTCCCCACTCTAGGAGAGAAAGCTTCACTGCCACCCACCTCCAACCCTGAGAGTAGATCAGGTTCAGTGACTGACTTCCAAAGGGCAGAATGTGGAAATAGACATGTATAAATAACTTTACCAGAAGAAATCCGGCAATCTCTATCTTAACCAAGTGATGGTCACCATCACAGTAATGTCACGTGGCTT
Organism: Nannospalax galili; assembly: GCF_000622305.1. Lineage (NCBI taxonomy): Eukaryota > Metazoa > Chordata > Mammalia > Rodentia > Spalacidae > Nannospalax > Nannospalax galili. Next base: position 431,292 of record NW_008332591.1, read on the forward strand.
CATATAGTCCCCAACATGATGCATTAAAAGAAAGACACTTCACTTCCATGGTATTCTTTCCCCAAATGCCTAACTCCATTCTAATTACTAGAAAATGCCAGGCAGACTCATGGGATTGTATTGCTTTTCTATTCTGTGATAAAACACCATGACCAAGGCAACATATAAAAGGAAATATTTATTGGGTTTACAGTTTCAGAGGAATAAGAGTTCATCATAGCAGAGAGGTATGGCAGGAGGCAGTTGAAGCAGAAAGCTGAGTGCTCACATCTTTAAGGAAGTACAGGAAGCAGGCAGAGAAACTGCAAGTGGGACATGGCTACCAACTCTCAAAGTCCACCCCCAGTGACATGCTTCCTCCACCAAAGCTGCAGCTCTTAAACATCCACGAAGAGCACCACCAACTGGAGCCAAGTATTCAAATATTTGAGCCTAATGGGGACAACTCATTCAAACCACCATTAGGATATTCTACAATATGCCTGGTCATTACTCCTCGGGGCTGTCAAGATACTTAAAAAAAAAAAAAAAAGGAAGACAGTCTTGGGGGTGGGGGAAAAGCTGTCCCAAATGAAAGGAAAGTGGGGGGACACAACTATATTTTCCTGGATTGGATCCTGGAAGAGAAGAAAACATTAATAGAAAAACGTGAAATCCATATAAAACCCAAGATTTAATAACAACATGCCAATGAAGTATGACAACTATACCTGACAGTGTAAGATGTTAACAAGGAGGAAACCAAACAAGGAGTATGGAGGATGAGGTACTCTGCAATATCTTCATAACATTTTTTTAAAATCTAAAATTATTCCAAAGTTAAAAGTTCATTTAAAATGCCTCAGGGGACCTCAATTCCTTCTGACTCCATAAAACTGAAGGTAAATTATTCCCACACACAAGATACATTTTTGTTTTTTCTTTCTTTACTTCATCTTTTACCTATATACACAAGAATGCATGCACACACGCAAGGATTTAAAATGGCTTTCAAACTGCATAAGCAAGGAACTGGAGAGATGGATCAGTGGTTAAGAGCACTGGCTGCTCTTGCAGAAGACCCAAGTTTAGTTCCCAACACCCATATGTCAGCTAACAACCATCAGTAACTCCAGTTTCAGAGAATCTGTCACCTTCTTCTGGCCTCTGTGAGCATTGCATACATGGGTGCACTTTCATACATGCAAGCAAAACACTCATACATATAAAAAAAGTTAAAGTGCATAAGCAAGAGAAAATAAATTAAAATCTACATTGAAAGTAACAGTAAGAATGTAAGATTGGTAGAAGAGTGAAGTTTTCACTTAAGATGTATGCCATTCAGCCATATTTATGAACTAGGCTATAAATTTAAATTAAAGGATACCAGCAGTTCAGAAAGAAAGCAAAATACAATCAATTGCATAATTTATGTAAACTGAAGATAAAAATAAACTATTTACTTGGTTGATGCATGGAAAGAAGCTAAGTTGGATGAGAAAAAAATCCATAGTATTTTTTAAAATTTTTATTTATTATTTTTATTTTATATGTATGTGTGTGTTGCCTGCATGTAGGTAAGTGCACCCATATCATGCAATACCTGCAGAGGTCAGAAGAGACTGTCAGATCCCCTGGGACTGGAGTTATGGAAAGTTGTTAGCTGCCATGTGGGTGCTGGGATTCAAACCCGGGTCTTCTGCAATAACAACCAGTGTTCTTAACCACTGAGCCATCTCTCCAGCCCCCTCCCCCCAAAATCCATAGTATTAAAACTGAACAGTTTCTTACAAAAGGATCCATTCCATAAGGGAGTGAGAGGTAAGCTTCAAAGGGGAAAGAAGGGGAGCAGCTTTCTCCTGACGTGACTTTGTACGTCCACTTTTGCTGAACATGCAGCACAAAAGACATGCAGCACAAAAGATTAAAACAGAGTCTTCCCCAAAGAAGATATATACATATGAAAATATGCTCAGTATTATTAGTCATCAGGCCAATGCAAATCAAACCCACAATGAGACACTACACATCTATCAGAGTGACTCACATTAAAACACTAATCACACCAAGTGCTATACCAATGGTACTGCTATATGATGTTACTGCCAAAAAAGTAACAATCACTGCATAAGACAATTTGGTAGTTTCCTTAGAACTACCATATAACCCAACCACTACATTCCTAGATACCTATCCAATAAAAATAAAAGCATATGCCTATATGAAGAATTACATGAATGCTCATATTAGCATTTGGGGGGATTTGGGGGTGTGTAGTGTGTGTGTGTGTCTTTGAGACAGTGTCATCCTGTAGCCCCCCCCCCAGCTGGCCTTAAACTGCCTATGAGATCAGGCTGGCCTCAAACTCAGAGATCTGCCTGCCTCTGCCTCCCGAATGCTGGGATTAAAGACATGTGTCACTATGTCTGTTTGATGTTACTGTTGTTTTTATGTATATGAGTATTTTGCCTACATGCATGTAAGTGTACCACATGCATGTACTGCCTACAGAGGCCAGAAGAGGGTGTTGGATCCCCTAAAACTGGAGTTATGAATGGTTGTTAGCTACCATATAGGTGCTGGGAACTGAACTTGGGTCCTTTGTGAAAGCAATCAATGTTCTTAACTACTGAACCATCTCTCCAGACCAGCATTTTTGTTTTTAACTTGAGTAGATTTGGGGGCTTATTTATTTGGGGTGGTGGATGATAGCCAATTTATATTATATCCAAACAATATAATACTACTCAGCAATAAAAAGAAACAGCTACTAATATACATGACATGGATAACTTTCAAAATAAACATGATGAATAAAAAGAATCCACACCAAAAAAGAAAACATACTGTATTCACTAATATAACACTGTAGAAAACACAGACCAGCAGAGTGACAACAAGTAGATGAGTGATTGCATGAGGACTGGCAGGTGTGGAATCAAGGAGAGGCAGGAAGACAGGACTGGATGGGCACATGAAAGACCACGGGATGCTGCACATGTCCAGTACCTTGATGGCAGTGAGGACTTATGGGTATGTGCACATCAATGCTTATTAGACTGGACACTATTAAAAGGTGTGACAATAAATCTATTTCCAACAAAGAGTGAATGGAGTAGTGGAATGATTGGTTTTGAAGTATACATGGCAAAGTAAAATAAGTTAAAATAGAGAACTTCAAGAGCAAGATAAGAAAAGCAAGGGAAATAAAACTACAAGAGACCCATGGGGGTAAAGTGGAAGAAGAAGCTCAAGAGAGGGGGGATATTAGGAGACAGGTGTTATCAAGAAAAAATAAAAAATGGGGGTACTTAAACAAGAAAGAGAGGAGGGAGTATTATACAGGGAGAGAGAGAGATGAAAGATAAATAATGTTTAGGCAGTGTGAAAAATCAGAGGGAAATGCATTAATTCAAAAACGTACTAAAAATACACATATAATATCTGTACATGGGTGCATGTATATAGCTGAAGGCTATGTAACAGGAAACACAGTGCCAGACAGGAGAGTTGTTGGTCAGGGTAATCCAAGAGACTCCCAAAATAACACAGGCTATTGCCACAGCCCTTGATTACCTCCCAGAACTTGAAGATAAGACCCTATTGCTGAAGACAGGACATACTTCGAACATAGGACTTGGAGTAATGGAGCTGGAATTGACCTGGAAATCTCCTCCCTGAAGATTAGCTCTCATCATTTTAGGGGACACTATTCAAGCTGCTAAGGGAGAAAAATCAATCAAAGGTCCAACCCCAAATTTAAAGCATAATAACCACAACAATAACAGGTACAGCAAATAATATTGGTGCAGTCATGGTATTTTTATCTTAGGGATAATCAACAGCTATCTAATTGGACCTAAAGCCCACTCAGTGAGAAGGAACTCATGTGTGGCACTGTGAATGTATCCAAATACACAAGGCTGGACAGGTCATGGAGTCTAGAGAAAACCCTACATCTGTCACATCCCTGGACCAACATAATGTCTTACTGTATGCTAAATATGTATCCTTATACTTACAGACTATACCAGTTATCACTCATCAAAGAAACTACTTTTTGTAACAGATGAAGACTAACACAGAATTCTACAACTGGTCACACATAGAGAATAAGTGTCTGTGAGATGGCCAGCTCTAAGTGGCACATCTACAGTGGAACCTCCACACCAAAGGCTCATGGAACATAGTGGAACAAGAGATAGAGAAAACACTAATGCATCTCTCAACTCTCATGCAACAGAGAATGATGAATACAGAAGGCCACAACTGGCCAAAATGTAGACAATAAGAGACTTGCAGAGTGTGCGTCCCTGGAAAGGACATATTAAACCTCACCCACTCAGGCCTCAGGGACCATTGTGGAAGAGGAGGGAGAAAGACTGTAAGAGTCAGGGGTGGTATGTGACCATAAGGGAACAGAATCTTCCAGACTTCTGGGAACTTGCTCATATGAACAAGCAATGGTGACAGCATGCACAAGACCCATGCAAACTCAATCAGACAAAAATCAGCGTAGATCTGGAGAAATGGGCAGACGGTCCCAACCTTAGCTGAAGAACTATCTCACTGCTGAGTGAGGGAAAGCTGATCTTCTTTAAGGGAGTGACTCTAGATAGGCTGACCAGGCTCCAGTGGATGAACTCACACCAAGGGGCATTTGGGTACAGACAGGACTTGATAGGCCTTAACATATATTGCTTTGGCAAGGGGTAGATGGTGGAGCCCTTCACAAAGTTGAAATGCTTGCTTCTCAACCCCAAGGAAGAAGATTCTGATTCATTAGTTCCAGGTTGAAACCAGGAACTCTGTATTTCTAACGGGTTTCCCAAGTAATGCTGATGTTACAGTTGTTGGCACCCCAGTCTGAGTAACAAGAAGCTAAAGAACACAGGAGAAGCAAGAATAGTGAATGAACAAATGAGACATGACACATCAAAATCCCTGTAGTGGGGGCCAGAGAAGTGGCTCTGCAGGAAAGAGCTCTGGCTGCTCTTGCAAAGGACCCAGGTTTGTTTCCCAGCACCCGCATGGCAGCTAACAAGTCAGTAACTCCATTCCAGGAGATCCAACATCCTTTTCTGGCCTCCATGGGCATTGCTCACACGTAGTACACTTATACACATGCAGGTAAAATACTCATACATATAAAATTAAACAAACAAACAAATCTCTGCAAAGAAACCCTACAGGCAGTTAGCCAGAGCCTGACAGTGAAGAGGGAGACATATGAAAGTCACATGAAAAAAATCTTGAGATTGTCTCCACCTCCTGACCCCTTTTTATTTTAATGATATAGAGGGGTTGGAAGTCAGATTCCAAAGAGTTGAAAAGTGAAGGTGAAGACATGACTCTTTCAAGGAGTTTGGTTGTAAACAGAAAGAGGAATGTAGAACAATAGATATAAATGAGCCTGGAGGTAAAGAAGAATCTTTTAAAGATGAGACAGACCTGTACATGCTAAAATGCTGTTATACATACTGCCCATCAGAAGGCATTTAGACTTGTGTATGGCATTTTTACTTTATCTTTTTAACTATTCAACAAGCATTCTATACTGGATTTTAAAATGCTTTTCCTCTTCACTTTGACAGCTGTGTTACAAACTTGAGTTTCCCACAGACACAATACTCTAAAATAAAGGAGGCAACTACCTAGACTCTTCCTTCTATCTTCACCACCAAGCCCTCTCTTTAGTGGATGAATTTCTAATGATCTCCCTTTTATTTCCACCACTAGCATCAGTTTTTCTAATACATATTCCATAGCCTTAAAGCCAACTTCATCAAAGTATTTAAATGTAGCACCAAAGGATTACTGAACACCAGTAAAAATAGAACTTTTGAAAGTTTCGAAGTGACTTGTAGGAGAGCCACTCTCCTTGGTATATAAAATCAGCTCTTCTGGGTAGTTTTAAACACTGAGTGATTAAGTCCACTGTGGTAGAAACTCTGAAGAAAGTTCTAGAAAAGGTCTGTGCCCTCTTAAGAGTTTATTATGTCAACTACTAAAGAGCACCTTACAAAAGGCACAAATAAAGTGTGGAAGACTGAGATAAAGAATGAAACTTAGCAGGAGATGAGAAATAGGAGGACATAAAATAAAACTGCTGAAGTCTCTAGAAGTAAAGACAAGGATGAGTGATAAGCAGGAGAATGAGGGGGAAAGACGGTGAATCCAAAGAGCTGACCCCATTACAGAGTATTTATAAGAGATGCTGAGCTCCAAGATAAGGTTCCTAAATACTCTGTGACACAAAAATTTATGCAGGGCATGTCATAGTTATTTACAGGTTTTTGAAACAGGAGGGGGATGCTATTTTGGAAACAAAATAAGACGCGTGAAAGTTAATGGTCACCTGGTGCTTGAAGGCATTAACACTGCTAGGATCCACCTCGGATTTCTAGCCAAGGCCACACTGTTCCAGGGCATTCCCCAGGTACTAACTGAGCCTGGCAAAAGTAGCAAGACCTGGCCATCTGTGCCAAATAGCATGATTCCCCTTGCTCTTTGTTGCAGAGCACATCATGCATTAGCTAAGACTTTGTGAAATACACATGGCACCCTGGGGTTCTGATTCCAACCCCCTTCACTATCACAAGAAGCTAATCAGCATCAGTTTCTGAAAGCTTATCTAGCCTAAACGTTCTTCCTACCCATTGTCTCTTTCACAGGCATCATGCTCCTGGCTCCCCAATAACCTCATACATTCCTAATTCTGTCATTTAATGGGTATAACTAGTACAAAGAATACCTTTGCATCTGACTTAGGTATTGTGCCCAAAATATCTATAGCACTTTTAAAATACAGCTGGAGCTGGAGAGATAGCTCAGTTGGCAAAGTGCCTGCCTTGCAAGCTTGAGGACATGGGTTCAGATCCTTAGTACCCACATCAAAAAGTTGGTTGTGGTAGCCCAAGGGAGAGGGGCAGAGCCCTAGAGCTCACTGGCCAGTCTAGCCAACCTATAAGTGTGTATTAGTCAGGGTTCTCCAAAGAACCAGAGTGGGCTGTTGACTCTGAAGAACCTGACCATGTGGGGTTTTGGAAGCTTGGGCTAGAAAATTAGTTGATTGCTGTAAGTAGAGCTTTACAGGCCATTGTAGTAAACACCTGGAAGAAAGCAGTGCTGAGAATAATGTAGTTCCAGAGGTAAATAAGAACTTAAACAGTACTTGGAGTATTTTGGCAGAGTCTGGCTGGAGTCTGCCCTAGACCAAAAAGCTTGCCTGAGACTAAGTTGAAAAGTAATGGACTAATTTCTTTGGTGGAAGAAATTTCAAGACAGCCTAATGTAGAAATGGTGGCATGGCTATTAATGGTGAATATTATGCAGACCTACAGTGAAAGAGAGAAAATGGGGCAGAAAAAAATACAGTTTGGATTGAAAAAGAGCACTAGGAAGATAAATGTTGCAGCCCTGGCAAGTGATGGAGAGGATTCCACTAATGAAGGAGATTAAAGTGACTAAGGAGGGCCCTAGAGATTCAAACTTAAACAAAGGAGAGAGTGCATCCAGGGCAAAACTACACCCAGTTAAGCCTCCAACTCGTGAAAGGAAAATGCTGCAGGGGCCACTGAAGAGAAAAGCTTCTAAAATGGATAAAGCAGGCTGGAATCTATCCCAAACTTGCAGTCAAACTTGGCAGTGTCATTCACCTGGTGCTGGCTTCAGAGGCATGAAAGATGCAAGAGTGAAGGGGTCATCAGTTCTTCCTTTGCAGTTTCAGACTGCTGCTAGGGCCAGGCAGCATGCAGCAGGGGTATCTCTGGATAAAGAAGGCCCTGATAGGCCATTGTTTGAAGCTGTGAAGGTGAAGCTTGGTTAGCAATGGAGACCCCAAGAAGTTCATGAGTCCATAGCTGTGAGGCATCTGCCAAGAAGACCTGCATACAGGGAGGGGTACCAGCACAAGAGAGAGATGTATATTTCATGCAGCAAAGATAGAGAGGCTGAGCCATCTAAGTCTTTTGGAAGTAAAGTCCCAGAAGTTGGTGATGGAGATACTGGATTTGGTGTTTTCCATGCTGGTTTTCAGTCTTGTTTTGGTCCAGTATTTCCTTACTATCCCTCCATTCCTCCCTTTTGGAATGGTAATGTATATTCGGTTCCACTGTATGTTGGGAGTATGTAATTTATCTTTTAATTTTATAGAGGCTTACAGCTCAGATATTTACCTGAGTCTCAGAATAGACTTTGTACTGTGGACTTTTGAGTAGTATTGAGACTGATAATGACTATGGGGACTTTTAAAGTTGGACTAAATGCATTTTGCATTTTATGTGGTCATGAGCCTATGGGTGCCAGGGGATGGAATTTGATGGTTTGAATGAAAATGTCCCCCATAGGCTGCAAGTATTTGGACATTTTGTCCCCATATAGTGGTACTGTTTTGGGAGGTTTTAGGTATGGCTATCCTGGAGGAAGCACATCACTGGGGGTGGGTTTAGAGATCTTCAATTGCTCTCTTGCTTCCTGTGCCTGCATGATGATGTGAGAGCTTAGCTTCTGCTGCTTCTGCTCCAGCCACCTCCAACCACCATGCCTCCCTGCCATGATGGACTGTAATTCCCCTGGAACCATAAGCTCAAATAAACTCTTCCTTCTATAAATTGCTTTGGTCAGTGTTTCTATCATAACAATAGAAAAGTGACTAATACATGGTGCCAGGTTCAGTCTTAAAAGATAAGTTGGAGAGGGATCAAGAAAGACATTGGGCTTTAACCTTTGGTCTCCACATACATGCGTACACACACACACACGCACGCACACACATACACACACACACACACACACACACACACACACACAGTCACAGCTTCTCAAACCATATGGGGTCATGTAACTGAATATGGGAGTTGTGAAAAATCTGGCAACAGGAAAAGATTTCTGAATGCATAGCAATCAAAAGATGAATTTAAGGGGCTGGAGAGATGGCTCAGTGGTTAAGAACACTGGTTGTTCTTACAGAAGACCCAGGTTCAAATCCCAGCACCTACATGGCAGCTAACAACTGTCTGTAACTCCAGTTCCAGGGGATCTGACAGCCTCTTCTGTCCTCCATGGGCATTTCATGACATGGGTGCACTTACCTACATGCAGGCAATACATGCATACACATAAAAATAAATAAAAAATTTTAAAAATAGATGAATTCAAAACCAAACATAATGAATACAAGGTGTTTCTGGCAGCACTTGCTCATGTTGTATCATGTGACTTCATTGCTGCCTTGTCTGGACACACAACACGCACACAACACCACACATGCTGCCACACCACACAACACCAGCAAACACTGCTTCCAACGCCTATCCTCCAATTCAAAACTACTGTATGTCATAAACCGAAACGTTTTCACTGTACGTGCAGTTTTCTGCACTTACAGAAATATAATGGAAACAAAGACTTTTAATGCTTTCCTACCATGATTCCTTACCCTGTAAATATCAAATTAGTGTATCTTTGGGTTGCTTTGTATTAGAATGTTTTATTTTCTGAGCCAGTGATGAGTTTCATAAAAATCATTAAATGAATTTTGGCTTATGATTATGACATAATTTCTAAACATTTCTGAAATGGCCCTAAACATATTTCTACCATTTTGCTTTACATATTTATGTGAAGTGGCATCCTCAATTAGTAACTGTAAAATCAAAATATCAATCAACTCCAAATCATTGAAGGAGCTTTATATTCTGCTGTATCATATTATACAGCCAAGGTTTAATTCTTTACATAAAAGTAAATAAGCAAGTCCAATATATTTGTATGCAAATTTGCTTTCACTTTTACTACATGGTAAAATTATATGTATACCAAATAACTATTTTTAAATGAGTTCCTGTGTGATTTATTATTAGTAAAATGTTTGATTTTCATACCTATTTTGTGGTTGTATAAAAATTTCTCAGTAAAAGGGCTAAAAGTAGAAAAAGTTTAAGAAGACCTGCTTTAGGGGCTGGAGAGAGAACTAAGTTAAGAGCTCAGGGTGCTTTTGCAGTTGGTTCCCAGTACCTACATCAGGCAGCTCACAATTTCCTGTGACTGTAGCTCCAGGGAATCTGGCACTCTATTCTGGCCTCTGTGGGCAATGCACTCATATGCACAAACCCAAACACATACATACATAATTAAAAACAAAAATAAAATTGTGGGACTGGAAAGATTGCTCAGCAGTTAAGAGCACTGGCTGCTCTTCCAGAGGATCCAGTTTCGGTTCCCAGCACCTAACATGGCAGCTAGCAACTGTCCCTAACTCCAGTTCCAGAGGATTTGATGCCCTCTTCTGGCCTCTGTGGGCATTGCACAACATGGGTGCACTTCCATACATTCAAGCAAAACACTCATATACATAAAAAATTTAAATAAATCAAAAAATTTAAATACATAAAAATAAAATCTTAATAAAAAATTAAGACCTGCATTAAAACACATTAAGACAATTTGTGTTGCATTCATGTGTGCATTCTTTCTATTCAGGTGCACGAGTGAATGTTTATGCACATATGTAGAAGCCAGAGGACAACCTCTGTCATTTCTCAGGTGCTGTCCATCTTTATTTGGGGATAGGAGTGGACAGTCTTTCTCACTGGCCTGGAACTCACTAAGTAAACTTCAATGACTGGCCAGCAAGCCCCAGGGATCCACCTGCCTCCACCTCCATAGCACTGGAATTACAAGCACACAGTACCACACATGGCTTTTTTGATGTGGGTTCTAGGAATCTAATTCAGGTCTTCATGCTTGCAAGGCAAGCACTTTACCAATTGAACTATCTCTCTGGCTCAGACAGTTCCCTATTTATTTATTTATTTATTTATTTATTTATTTATTATCTATTTATTTGGCTTTTTGAGGCAGGGTCTCCCTGTAGCCTCAGCTAGGCTGGAACTCACTATGTAGACCATGCCTGGCCAATAGTTTCATTTTTAATGTGCAGAGATTTCATTTAAGGGCCTGGAGATACAGCTCAGTTGGTAGAGTGCTTGCCTAGTATGCTGAAGGCCCTGGCTTCAATCCCCAGCACCACAAAACTGAGCATGATGATGCACATCTATGCACCACCATAGGTGATGGAGATAGAGACAATCAGAAGTTCAAAGTCATCCTCATCCTCTGCTACATATTGGATTACATGAGACCTTATCTCAAAAAAAAATAGAATTAAAAACACATTGCTCTTGAGTTTTAGTGATCTATGCTTTTCATCTGCACTAGTGGTTACCTCCTAATTCCTGTCTTGTATAATTTTGTTCTCTTTTTTAAATCAGAGACAGTGACAGGATTTTCTTTTTATTTTTTAAGATTTATTTGCATTTACGTGTATGTGTCTGTGTGAGTGTATGTCATATGTGTACCGGTTTCCTTACAAGCCAGAAGAGGGCATCAGACCTCCTGGAGCTGGAGTTGCAGTTGTGAGCTACCCTTTGTGGGTGCTGGGAACAAAACAAGGGTCCTCTGAAGAGCAGCAAGTGCTCTTAAACCAGATCCAACTCAGATCTTAACTAGCCAAATTTTATTGCTGCAGCAAGACTGCCAGTCTCCAGAGGCCAGATAAGGGACTGCAGAGAAGCTGTGGGGAGGGAGGGTCTTTTAAAAGCAGAAACCACAAGCTGCTTCATTTCTGTGGTATCAGCAGTTGTAAGGACAGTGGGGTCACACTGACCCTTAAATGCAGCAATAAGCAAGTTTACAGAAGCCAAAACAAACAATTGTTAGTCATTTTCTTAGCAAATGTATAGAGACCTTGACAGTAAGGCGTTTTCTGATTATCATTATTTCAGCATTTTACCAAGAAAGATGGGATATTGTTTTAGTTAGTTCCCTTGGCCAGGCAAGAAGCACAGCTACAGTGTCTGGGTGGTGACACTTTCCTTTCTGCCATCAACTACTTCAAAGAAAAACACTCTTCTAAGGGAAAGCAACTAAGTTCCGACCTTGAGCTGGCTGCTTCTCTGATTTTTAAAGTCTACAGTGGTTACTTTGTACAAAATGGAGTTGCTCTGGTCCTTACACTATCTCTTCAGCCCCTGGTGTTGTCAAAGAACCACCGTTTGGATTTATTTATGCAAGCACTGAATTTTATTTTTTAAATTTTTATTACATTTATTTATGTGTATGCTCTGTGTGTGTGTGTGTGTGTGTGTGTGTGTGTGCGCGCGCACGTGTGTACGGCATGCACTCCACTCCTGTGGGTCCCAGGGACTAAATTCAATTTATCAGGCTTGATTAGCCTCTGAGCCAAATGGCTAGCCCAAGTTTTGGGTTTTCTATTTTATTCATTTTAATCACTAGCTTTATTGCTTCTCTAACTACCGTTTTGTTTCTAATTAGCTTATATATGCTTTCACCTTAACACACTATATATTTAGTTTACATACGTATATTTTTGGGATGCAAAATTTAAAATAGTAATGTTGGGACTTGCAGAAGATAGCTTACTGGCAGAACACATGTTCAAACATGTGCAAGGCACGGGGTTCAATCCCCAGCACGAGAATGTAAAACAAACTAAAATACTAACGTCCACAGCCCACTCTCACGGGGATTGTCCCTTCCCACAATCACGATTTTTCATACCATTCATCATTATGATCTCCAAATTATGAATTACTTATATACTGCTGATGGTTTGTCGTCTGTCATTTCTACACTAACGCAGACTGCACGGGCCTGTGATCTTTGGCCCCTATTGTTCACCGATATAACTCAAAGGAGTAAAACGGCGTCTGTTCCAGAAAACAGTTCCAATAAATTCAGTTATCACACTACTCATTTTACTCACACAAAGAGCAAAACAAGTACGCTACCGGTGTGCATTCCCTAAATAAATCTGGTTCTTCCTGCACCCTGCTTGAGTATTATTCCTGAATTCCCACGCACAGGGCAGGAACCGAGGCTGGGGTGTTGGGGGGCTGCGACTCGATGCAGCACCTGGTTCTACAGTGTCCTCCAGGCTCATCTCAAACCGGCCGCAGAATCTGCCTTTTTTTCTCATGTTCTTGACTACACGCTCCTAATAGTTAAAAAGGTCGAGCTGTCAAATCGCTTAAACATCTCCAGGGCACTGAGTCCCAGACTTCCAGGACTGAAGTCCACGACTCCACGCGGACCTGCGAGCATCTACCCAATCAGTCCAGACCCACCTAAGCCCCGCCTACCCCCTTCACCCCGCCCCCAAGCCGGAAGCACATGTCGGCGCTTCCGTTGGTCGGTAACCCGTGGTTGCCTCGGGGATGTCGTGGGTTCAAGCGGCTGCTGTGACCCCGAGCCCTGGTGGCCACGATGTGTTTGACGAAGAGGCAGACGAGTCGCTGCTGGCGCAGCGGGAATGGCGGGGTCACATGCGGAGACGGGTGCAGGTAGCAGGGCGCGCCGAGCGGGAGACTGAGCGCACGGGGATGGGGACGGGGACGGGGGCGGGCGGGGACGGGGGACCGGAGCGCAGGGGTCCGGGAGTAGCCTGGCCGCGGTCCCCACGCTGCTCTTGTCTTGATAGCGTTCCCAGATAATTTACTTGCTAAAGTAAACTAACAGGCAGGTTCTTTGAGAGCTTCGGGGTGTGTTAGGAGCAGGGGCTACGCAAAATAAACTTTATAGCCAGGTCTGAAGCGTTTGCAGTTTAAGGAGGGAGAGGGCTGGAAGAGAGACATGCACTGCCTGGAATCGTTAAAATTGGCCGAGGACGCACATTTCGTCACAGGTGGTGTTTCAATGGGTGGAGAGTCTGAAGTTAGGTGTGGTGTTGGTAAGGCACAGAAAAGGTGTGAATGTTGTCGAAGGACCTAAGAGAAAGCCAGGTAAGGAAATATTGTTTCATTTTTACTTAAAAGCATCCTTCTTTCCTAATCTGTCTCACTACTCATGAAACTAGCTTAATAATATCTGAGTAGAGCACTCAGAAGTTAGTTCTGGGTAAGAACTAATTGTAAGATCTGCTGGTATAGTTAGTTACCTGCCGTTACATTACCTTTCTAAAGCTTCAGTGGTGATCTGCCCTAATTTAACTTCCTGGTAAGATATTATTTGCTTAGTCCAACAACCAAGTTGTTAGTTACAAGAATATTTAGGAACCTGGGGCTAGCCCAGTAACTGCTGAGCACCTTTGAGTACAGTGACACCCTGTGTTGAGGACAGAGATCTCTACACCACAGTTCACTTTAGGAATCAAGCAAAATTTCTAAAACCATGGGCTGGAGAGATGGCTCAGCAGTTAAGAACACATGTTATTCTTGCAAAAGAACGGGTTGGAATCCCAGAACCCACATGGCAGCTAACAACTGTTTGTAACTCCAGTTCCAGGGGATCCAACAGCCTCTTGTGTCCTCTGCAGGCACTGCATGACCCAGGTGCACTTACCTACATGCAGGCAATACACACATACACATAAAAAAATAAAAATAATAAAATATTTTAAAATAAAAATTAAAATTCTAAAATCGGATTTCCTGTCTGCTTTTTCTAAAACAGCTTCCTCTTCCCCTACTTTGCCAGCCTCCTTAACTATCCTATACCATTCTCATCAGCTGACAAAAGCAGACGTAATTTTCCATATTTCCTTTTTGTGAAGACATCTCTAGCACCATTTTTTAAATGTAAGAATCGGTGCTTAAAGTTTACCTGTTAAGCCTAGATTTCCAAAGTGAGCTAGGAATAGCATGGCAGCACACTCCTTTCATGAGCTGGGAGGACAAGGCAGGAGGATTATGAGTTCCATGCCAGCCAGACTGATAAGGAAAGATAAACCAATAATAAGCTCTGTGCGTTTGTGTGTGTGTTTGAGACTCGGTCTTCCTGTAGCCCCAGCTGGCCTTGAAACCTCCCTGCCTCTGCCTTCCAGCTGCTGGGATTAAAGGCATGTGCAGAGCAGTATTAAGCTTTTAGGAGAAGCATTTTGCTCTGGTTTTCTGTCTCTGCCATATTATATTCAATTAATACAGTAAAACCCTGTTACATCAGTTGATTCTGTTCTTCTCTAGGAAATTATTTACTTGGTGTTAGTTATAGCTGCAGTTTCTTATTTTAGGAAGGTTACAGAGATGGAGTAGATGCTGGCAAAGCAGTTGCTCTTCAACAGGGCTTCAATCAAGGTTATAAGGAAGGTGCAGAAGTCATTATAAACTATGGACTACTCAGGGGAACATTGAGGTAATTTAAGTGCTGAATCATTTGAAGCACAATTGTAATGGAGGATTTTTATGTAAGTAATAACATGTAAAATTAAAATGCTTTTAAAGTGTTTTTCCTTGTGTTGGATACATGAGCCCTCAGAGCATAAAATAGTAACTGCTTCCCAAAATAAAATGTGTGTGTCTGATGCTTTTTCTTCTTTGCAGAGAAATAGTAAGAAGGTGTACGTTTTTGGGTATTTGGACTACCACTGATCCCTAAGTAAAAGATCTTCACCTTATGAATAAAGCTATACTTGCGCATGTAGCAGAACATGCAAGTACATTATGAAAGTTGTAATTATTAGTAGAAAAAGAGTCCCATTTGTTTTAGTCCTGAACATTGAATATCTGTCAGGATGCCTTGGCAGAGGGAAGAGCCAAGTAGTCAGATGGCTAAGAATATGGGCAGCCGTCAGCTTCAATGAGGGTACTTTATAAATAGCCTCTGTGGAGAAAATCAGGAACTGCTACAAAAAACCACTAATTTTAAAAAAGAATAAAATATTTTTTAAAACCCAAACCCATTGTTTTGAGGCTCCTAAAAGAACTGAACTGGCCAGGCTTAATCCCAGTACTCAGGAGGCACAGGTAGGCAGATTGCTATGAGATTGAGGCCAGCCTGGTCTGCATAGCCAGCTCCCGCCCAGCTAGGACTACAGGTCTTTTTAAAGACCCTGTCTTAAAAAAAAAAAAAAATACACACAAAATTGAACTGTCAGAACCAGAATTTTTAGGTTAGTACAACAGGAAAAGGTAACCAAGTGTTCACCTTCATGTCATCAGGATAATTAATCCTTTTTAAGCTTAGAAAGCTATTGCTGAATCTTTTATTTCAGCTGATTTCACCTTTAAAATACCTTCAGCTAGGGATGTAGCTAAGTGGTAGAGTGTGCTTAGTCTGCACAGAGCCATGGCTTTACTCCCCAGCACCATTATTATATTACCTGAACAGTCTGGAAGGAAGAATACGGTATGTCTATCAGAAAAGTAAAGACAAATATTAACTCTTTTAAGTAGAATTCTTAACATTTTTTCAAGAAAATGGTACCTTTAGTGGTGATTCTATTATGTGACAAAGATTAAGAATTACTAATTTAGAAGCTGTTTGGTGTCCTTAAAGGAGAAACAGCCTGGAGCTGTGCTCGCTGGTAGAGTGCTGGCCTCACATGCATGATGCTCTGGCTGCCCAGGTACTCCAGAACAAAAACATTGACTTGAGACTGCATTGACAATACTTTGTAGCCTGTCATGAAGTCTTTAAAGTATTACTAATTATAGTATTTTCTAATAGTTTTACAAATCTAGGTTTTCCGTTTTTAAAAGCGAGAAACTGGGGCTGGAAAGATGACTCAGAAGTTAAGAGCACTGACTGCTCTTGCAGAGGGGACCAGGTTTGGTTCCCAGCCCCTACATGGTGGCTAACAGCTGTCCATAACTCCAGTTCCAGGGGATCTAATGCCCTCTTCTGATCTCCACAGGCACTACACAAGACTGGTACACTGCATATATGCAAGCAATACACTCATACACATATTTTTTTTTAAAAGACAGGAAATGATTTTTCTGATCTTTCTCTAAAGATGTTACATAGTAACCAGGGGCTAGAGAGATGACCCAGCAGTTAAGAGCACTGACTGCTCTTGCAGAGGACCTGGGTTTCATTCCCAACCCCTACATGGAAGCTAACAACCATCCGTAACTCCAGTTCTAGGGGATCCGACTCCCTCTTCTGATCTCCCCAGGCATTGCAGGACACAGGTGCACTTACACATATGCAGGCATTGCACTCACACATAAAATAAAAATAAAATATAACAAAAATAATAAAATATAATAAAATTTTTAAAGAGAAGTTACATAGTCATCAAGTATGGAGTAAAAAGTGGATGCAGGGGGCTGGAGAGATGGCTCAGCAGTTAAGAACACTGTTCTTGCAGAAGACCTGGGTTCGAATCCCAGCACCCCCATGGCAGCTAACAACTGTAACTCCAGTTCTAGAGGATCCAACAGCCTCGTCTGTCCTCCTTGGGCATTGCATGACACGGGTGCACTTATCTACCTGCAGGCCTAACACTCATACACATAAAATTAAAATAATAAAATATCTTTTTTTAAAGTAGATGCAGAGCTATAAAGGAGGGAATATGAATTAAAGCAGTATATATGATTAAGTCTTCTTGATTAATGGATATTAAAAGATACCATCTTTGTTAATGTTATTTACACCGTTATGTTCCTGATTTTGACTTGCATTATTGTCACTAATCCATTTTTGCAGTGTTTCTAGAAGGAAAACGTAGGGCTTAGTGCTCTAAATGTCTGTGACTAATTTTTTTCTCCAATTTAACTCTTTTTTATATTTTCAGTGCTTTGCTTTCCTGGTGTCACCTTCATGATAATAGTTCGACTTTGATCAGTAAAATAAATAATCTTCTGGATGCAGTTGGCCAGTGTGAAGAGCGTGTGCTCAGACATCTGAAATCAATCACTCCACAGCCCCATGTTACAGATTTATTG
The DNA here is from genome assembly GCF_000622305.1 of Nannospalax galili. Classification (NCBI taxonomy): domain Eukaryota; kingdom Metazoa; phylum Chordata; class Mammalia; order Rodentia; family Spalacidae; genus Nannospalax; species Nannospalax galili. Next base: position 448,961 of record NW_008332591.1, read on the forward strand.
GACTCCATTGAGGATATGGACTTATGTCATGTAGTTCCAGCTGAGAAAAAGATTGATGAAGCTAAAGATGAAAGACTCTGTGGAAATAATGCTGAGTTTAACAAAAACTGTGACAGGAGCCCTAGTGGGATAGATGGTTCACATTTAGAATGTTGTAGAACACAAGAGCATGCACATTTGGAAAAGCCAAGCCTCATTTGGATTTTAGAACAGACAGCCAATTTAGTTAAACAGCTAGGAGTCTCAGCAGATATTTTACAGCACCTCCAACAACTATAAACATTATCTCTCTTTGTGTACAGCACCTCCAACAACTATAAACATTATCTCTCTTTGAAGCAGTGTTCAAAATATCGCTTAGAGCATTTTGTTTCTTGATGAGGTAACTGTTACATTGAGCACTTTACCTGTAGTTACCCTTCATGAAACTATGAAGTGTCTTCAACATTAACGCTATTAAATGTAATATAAGCCTTTTTCTTTGTCATTGGTAATTTTTTATAGTTTAAGATATGCTCAGAAATCGTAATTGTCATTTTCAGATTTCTAATCAAAATTAGACATTTTTAGACTAGCAAAAGTGAACAAGAATCAAAAAGATCAAGAAAAGAGTTTTTTTTATCAGATTTTTTTCCCACCTGAAATACAAGTTTTTATGAAGTGCCTGACTCGAAAAGTACCCAAGTAACTGCTGCCTCTGCTGAAAGATGTCCGGCATTTGTGAGAATCTCTGGCAGGTCTTTTTAAGGGACTAAGAATATGTTTTATGCAACACTGTTTCAATATGTTTGAAACAGTGTCTCATAGAGTTCCAGGTGTACCAAAACCAAGCTCAAAGTACCAAAATACCACTTGACAGCCTGTTTGTTTTTTGTTGTTGTTGTCATTTTGTTTTTTAATCTTGATAGTCTTTATTTTGTAGTACTAGGGATTGAACTAAGACCTCATGAATGATAGTCAAAGACTCTACCTCTGAGCTGTGTTCCCTGCTCTGAGAACTGATTTTTTTTTAAAGTGCTTCTGTCCAGGTATGGAGGAAATATCAAACTTTCAGATTCACAAAGTATTATAGGCAGTCTCTAGTGTTGATGTTGCCCTAACCTGTGTATCACATGTGAAATACTCATTGCAAATTATGAATCTCAAGAAGGCTTCCCTGAGTAAAATGAGCCAGATTTGATCTGGGCTTTCCCTGAGATTCCCCAAAGATAACATCCCTTGCCACCATTATGTCAGGGGTCCTTATACTGATGATCATAGAAAATGGATTAGCTAGCTGGAAGGTGAATCAGCGATTAAAAGTGCTTGCTGCACAACCATGAAGACCTTAGTTTAGATCCCAGCACCCACCTAGCAAGCTAGGTATGATCTCAAGCTTCCTATAACCCCAGCACTTGGGGAGCAGAGACTGGAAGACTTCTGGGGCTTGGCTAATTGCCAGCCTAGCTGAAAAATTCAAGTTCCAAATTCTGGGAAGAGACCCTGTCTCAAAGGAGTAAGAATTTAAAAGAGAAGGCTACCCAAAGCCCTCTGACCTCCAGGTGTGTACACACATGTATGCCCTCTGACCTCTGCCCATACGTGCAGAGATGTGCCTTCTCATGTGTACATACATCACACATACAAAGAAGTAGCTGGATTCGTAAGGCTGTCGGGTTGAAAATAATCTCTTCCTCTGATTTTTTGAAAATAGAAAAGTTCCTGGACCCCAGTGGAATAGCAGTGATGTGCTCATTCTCGTGAATATCAGGCTGTATTAGAAGCAAGAACTGTGAACTCTGCCTCAGGTTGCTCTGTTTGTTGGAGGCCTGCCAGGTCTTCTCAAGAAAAGGTGCTAGATAAATGTCCATGGGAAGGCAAGACTGCCCACAGCTGTGGCCAGAGTGCCAAGGATTCAGACATTTATCTGAGCAATGTGACTTTTTTAGAAACAAATTTCATCTAAAGTTTTTTCTGATATGGACATCTAGATATTTTTAAGCAAAAAAAAAGGGGGGGGGGAGTCCATAATACTATGCTTTTCTGACATTTAACTTGCTAGAACTTCTGAGACCACCCAGTTGTGATATACAAAGGAAGTAGGCAGCTGAGTTGACCTACTGCAACCTTATTTAGAGCCACACATCACTTACTGGGCTATGTTCTGAGAACTGTGTCTTCAGGCAGTTTCATTGTGCAAATGTTAACATCTGCTTAAGCTGTCTGATCTCAGCAGGAGATAGACTCTTATAGGACCACATCAGTTTTGAGGCCCAGTTTGGGCCAAAACATCATGTGGCACATGACTATATCCTTTGCACTGTTTGCAACTGCTTTCATAGTAACCCAAATAAAAGTCAAATCTAAGTTGTGATTCTTACCCTCTTCAAACTAAGGTTAAGTCTTTGTGTTCCAGTCTAAGATAGATGGGATATAAATATGTGTGTATAGGATGAATGGATGGATGGAGTCTTCAACTTAATCCTAATTTTTGACCAATAGATGAAATCTCTTATTGTAAATAAACACCAAGACTTCTTGTGCCGAAATCTCAAGTCTGTTGTGAATATACTGCACCCTCATGGCTCCCTTCATTGTTACTGCCTCTTTCCCAATAGACAAAAGAATAGTTGACTGCCACTGGCTTGGTCACTCGCTCCCACTCCAGCCTTTTATTAAGGTCACTGATAGGTGAAGTCATACCACTGTTCATCACTGGTTTATTCTCAGTCTTCCACTTGTCTCCTCCTGCCGGTGGGCATAATTAGCCATTCCCTTCTCAGGGTCTCTTCTGCTGGTCTCGTTCTTGTCCTAGCTATTTTCCCGCATCCTTTTGCTAACTCCTCTGTGCCCCTTAAATGTGAGGGTTTCATTCTTGAGCCTCTTTGTGTTTTTACTCTAACCTGATGACCTCACCTCCTCCCAGGGTTTCTATTATACTCTCAAAGCTGGCATTTCAACCCTGCCCTCCCAGCTCCAGCCCTACATTTACAACTGTCTGTTTCAGTGGCTTAGCTAAACACAGAATGTCTAGACAGCCTGTTCCTTTCTCCTCTTTCCCAGCTTACTTTGCTTGTGTTTTTAATCCCTTAATGTCATCTGTGCTTGTTCAAAACTAGAGATCTGTCTTCCACTGCTTTCCTATTGCATCATACCCTACATCCAGATGAGTGTTTTTACATCCTCAACATTTTGAAGCTGGCTTGCTTTCATTCATATAGTCTGGGTTTTTCTTTACTTTGTTCTTTTTGGTTTTGTTTTTGTTTGAGGTAGGGTATCTCAGTGTATTCCAGGCTGGCCTCTGCTCTGACCTAGGCTGGCCTTGAACTTTTGATCATCCTGCCTCTACCTTCCAAATGCCAGGATTCAGGCATGTTCTACTATACCTGGCTTATCACATATATTAACTTTTGTATATCTCTACTTTCAATCCAACTCTATCTCTATCTTTTGTCTCCTTTGTTATTATCCTTCTGAAACAGTTTATTTCTTGATTTAAAAGCCAGGTCAGGGCAGTGCTCTGTTGGGGGACCCTGCCGTTTAAGGTCGCAGTCCACCATGTCCAGATAGCTCCCCAAGCTCTGTGCAAAATGGAGGACTCCCTTTCTCAGCAGGGGCTTCCTACTCTCTGTCTGACCTTATTTGGAGAGTGTCTCCAAGCACAGATGCCTGACCTTATTTGGAACATGACCTTTGACATAGTTCCCTGCAAAAGTTACCCCTAGGCTTTTCCTGTATGATAATTAGGCATTGCACTACAGCCATTCCATCCCACCTACCCTTTCTACATGATAGGGTCCCCCTGCCACATGCAAATAAAGCATACTATGAACACCTATCGGTAAAGCTTTGGCTGCTGTCTTCACCCTATATCCCCCCCACCCCCCAGAATAAATGAGCTGTCTCACTGAAGCTGACCCCCAGGTTTTTTCTGTCATACGGCCATCCTGACTCTGCTCACCACCTCTGCTCCCTTTGTCCTCACGGATCCAAGGACGTACAAGGGAAGAGAGACCCACAGTGTCCTTCTGTAATCCCAGCACTGGAGAAGAGGAAACAAGCAGATCCCTGAATCTCGATGACCAGCCAGTGTAGTCAAACAGAGCTTCAGATTCAGTGAGAGACCTGAAGTGAAAAATAAGGTGGACAACCAGGCGTGAACCACCACGCCTTTAATCCCAGCACTCAGGAGGCAGAGGCAGGTGGATCTCTGTGAGATCGAGGCCAGCAATTTACAAGCCAGCTGGGTCTCCAGGGAAAAAGACCAAAAATAAGGTGGAGAGTGTTAGAGGAAGACACTCTGGCCTACACATACACACACACACACATGTGCACACACACAAAAATAAAACCTGTCTTGTTCCCTTTTTAATACTGGTCACACTATAAACTTGAATTTCAATCCTGGGCCCAAACAGCACTGTCTTATTTCCCATCCTGCCTCTTCCCCACTATGCATTTTACTGACAATACTAAAACACTTTGTGTACACAATAGAGCTATTCTTAACCCCTGATTTTATTCATTTCCAACTTCTGCCCAGAATCCTTTCTCAGAAAATACCTAATCATCAGTTTAACCTTTGACTTCATCATCTGGAGTCCATTCCTTTTCCCAGTGTTTCCTCTTGAATCACTTTAAAGTGTGCTTCAGGAAAGTCAGCTAACTTCAGTGTTACCTTCCCAGTGCTTAGCACCATATGCTATGCACAGATGCCCAGGTGCTTGATGAGAGAGAAAAGTGAATCTCCTAGCCCAATGAAAATGTAATTAGGAGTGTAGGGTAGAACACACGTTATATTCTTTTGGCTTTGAGGAGAATACATGTTTATTTTGCCTTTTAGAAAGATATTGTTCCTCTTCATTTTGCATGTTAATGGTAAAAATCCACATATCCTGATAGAGCCATCATTTTATACCAGGCTAAATAGTAACATTAAGACAATCGCATTACCAATCCTTAAGAATTATGCTAATAGGACTGGGCATGGTGGCACATGCCTTTAATCCCAGCACTTGGGAGGCAGAGGCAGGTAGATCTTTCTGAGTTCATGGCCAGCCTGGTCTACATAGCGAGTTCCAGGCCAGCTGGAGCTACAGGGAGACCCTGTCTCAAAAAAACCAAAAAAAAAAAAAAAAATTATGGCTGAGGCTGTAGCTCAGTAGTTGAGCATTTGCCTAGCACATATGAGGCTCTGGGTTCAATTCCCAGCGCCATCAAAAAATTATACTAATGAATAAATAGTATCACACTGTAATGTTAAAAGACAAAATTATATTTAGTAGCTTCAGCATTAAGAAAGGACAGAAAGAAATACCCAGAAAACAGAAACATGGTTTAATAAATGATTGGTTTCTAGCAAGATTCATGGTACATGGTTTTAGTAACAGAAGGAATTAGAGGTAGAAGGGGAAAGTAGTACAGTGTTTAATATGTCCAGGGCTTGTTCTAAAATCTTCACATATATTAATTTGTCTAATTCTATAACAGCTCTATGTCAGAGAGGTATCATTATCCCATCATAAAGATGAGGAAACTGAGGCAAAGAAAAAGCTAAGCAACTTGTCCAGTTCATAGATACAAAGTAGCGCAGCCACGACTAAGAGTTTGTGCTCTAGGTTTACAATGAATAATCACATAGCAATGATTGTGTTTAAGAATGGAGCTATGAACTATATTTTCCCCTTCTTATTTTCTACTTTTGTGTTTTATAAGTCTTCCCCAGTCAGCAAGCATATTAGGGTTCTCTAAGGGAGCAAAGCTGATAGAATGGATGTATGTTATGAAGAGTTTATTAGAATGGCTTACATTATCAGGGCTAGGGAGTCCAGCAATGGCTTTCTACACACTGGAAAGGCTAAGAACCTGGTAGGTGCTCAGTCTCAGCAGCTTCATTATGGTACTGATGGCCTGGAGGATACCTGAAGAGCTACTAGTCTTCAGGTAGTAGTCTTCATATTGGAAGGCCAAAGAAGAGTTCTGACACTAGTTAACAACAGCGGTGGCAGCAACAGCAGGAAAGGCATTCTCTCGTGAGAAGTGAAGGGGGCCAAGCAAGCCAGACAGCGCCGTCAATTTGGCTTGTTTGGTTTTTTATTTTGTTTTGTTTTGTTTGAGACAGGGTCTCCCTGTAGCCCCAGCTGGCCTGGAACTCACTATGTAGACCAGGCTGGCCTTGATGTCACAGAAAGTCACCTGCCGCTGCCTCCAGAGTGCTGGGATTAAAGGCGTGCGCCACCACATCCGGCCCTTCCTCAGACCTGTTTATATCTGAATTGCCACCAGAAGGTGTGCCCACTCTTGGGTAGCCCCTCAGTTCATTCTTCCTGGAAACACCCTTGAAAACTCACCAGAGGCAGGTCTCTTAGATGATTCCAGATTCTATCAAGTTGACCATCAAGATTAGCCATCATAGAAAATATTTTTAATAATAAATGTGAATGATGATCAGCAGTTAAAATGAATGAAAATTTCTCAGAAACTTGCTGCACATTCAAAAAAGGTGCTGTTCCCTACTTGGAGAGAACCTTAGTCACATAGAAGGTAAATAGCATGTTGTTTAGCAAATACTGAACTCTTAAGCTCCAGTTTGTCACTCATTTTGTGATAATGTGTCTTGACTTTCATATATCCCTAGTCAATTCAAAAAAAGACTTGTTAGTTCGCCCTTACATAGTGTTACCGATTATCCCAAAAGAGCCGAGCATCTTAACACTTGAAATACTGCATTTTCTTGTCCTGAGTTTCCTGTTTCTACCCTATTAGAGAGCAGGTAGAGTCTTGGAGCCGGTTTCCAAGAAGCTGTTGAATTAGTTCAGAGCCACTGGGTGGCGCCACTTCACTGCTGTTCTAGTGTATCTTTCATTCCTTGACACTGCCCTCTGTCTGAGAAAGGTAATGATCCCTGGAGCTGTGCCAAACATGTTGTAGGGAGTGCTTGGTAAGGAGTCTGTCAACAAACAAGAAATTAGGGTGTCTCTCCTTTTAAATTCTAAGCTGAGAGTTTTTCTAAATCAAAATCCACATGGGCCTGGTATCAAAATTATCATGTAGTCTGGGATACCTAGGCTACCTGAGACCCTGCCAAAAAATATCTTTTATTCTCTCAGACTCTGAGGCCTAAAAGAAAACACCTACAACCCAAAGCATAAAAGCCTTCAGCCAGAGACCATGTTAAGTTATAACTCCATATGCATGAAGAATCTACTCACCAGGCAAGACTGCCTAAATTATTCCCAAAAAATCTTGCCCTCTCTTGTGCTCTGGCTCTCTCTGTGTCCAGTTCTAGCTCTCTCACTTACAAGAAACAGCTTCTTAGAGCCTATAGAGGTAGTGTTGGACAACTTTTTTAACTTACTCAAGCATATCTCAACAAATTCAGAGCCAGACAGATTTTCCTTACATCAAATATACATCGCTCTAGTAGTCAAGCATTCACTAGGAATTGCATGGTCATCATTGTTGTATGTGCTCTGATAATTATTTTTTAAAAGTATAGGATTCTATGTGAAATGTTGAACAATTTATCAAAGCCTTGTAACAAAGACTGATTTCACATCAGTACTGGCAATTCCAATAGAGCAAAACTATACTGATGTGATGGTATAATGCAAACCTAAAGAGAAAAATAAGGTCTTTGGTATTTGAAGACTTTATAAAACACCTCTCTCCCATAATCAAAACCTGAAATAACCAGGAACGCCCTAATTTGTAATTATAGTTTATGCCATGAAACATCAAATCATTTGCATATTAAAAACTAGCCATGATATTTGCAGCCTTTGACTATGATCAAGTGTGAAAAACTAACACAAAGCTTTTATCAGCTGTACTAAAAGTTTGGGGTTTATTATGGAAGGGAAAACTCACTTAATGCCTTTAAACATTTAAATCCTAAGTGGAAACATTTTTCACTTGAAATCACTGCTCTGCGTTCAAGACCCCAAATGATATATTATTGATGTGCCTATATCAGGTTCAAGCAAATCTGCAGTTTGGCACTATGATGACCCACACATTTGTCAGCTTGAAGAGCAATTCTACCTGTCAGTGATGGTACAAAGGGGTCTTTCATAAAAGGTAGCAGCAGCACTCAGGTCAGAGGTGTGATCTGTTATTACTCAGCTGCTGTGAGGCCTTTTCAGTGTGAACATCTTACCTCATCCCAGGTTGCTTTTGCTTCCAAGTATGCAGCTGAGGGACAGCTTGAGAAACCTGGGCATAAAAGCTACTGGTGACAGATGGTATACAGTTGTTAAGAACAGCCTCATCCTCCCATCCCTACTCTCTCCTCTGTCTCTGCTTCCTGGCCTCCACTGAGGTGAGCAGCTTTGCTTCCCCACATTTCTCCAGCGATAATGTAAAGAGCTTTGTTCCGTCACTTCCCCACCCTTAACATTCTTCCCTACTACAGGCCTAAAGGAATCTACCAACCATGAAATGAAACCTCCAACTTTAAATCCCAATAAAAGGAGAGGTGTGTATGGTGGCACATCCCTGTAACCCTAGCACTAGAAGATAGAAGCAAGAGAATCAGGAACAAGGTCAGACTGGTGAGATGACTCAGCAGGTAAAAGCACTTGCCCTGGAAGCCTGATGACCCAAATTGGATCCCAGGAACCCTCGGTAGAAAGAGAGAACAAACTTCCTCCACAAATTGTCCTCTGACCGCCATAACACGCGCTGTGTCACACACACATACACCACTACCACCACCATCACCAACAACAACCACAACAGTAATAATAATAAAGGAGTTCTAGGTTATCCTCAGCTACATATTGAGTTCAAGGACTAATGAGATCCTGTCTCAAAAGCAAAAAAGAAGAAGGAGAAGAAGAGAAAGAGGGTATGGATATGCTTGTAATCATTTGTATTTATGGTAGCAACTTTTCTGACAACCCTCATAAGACTTTACTTTTTTAACACCTATGTTTATGGGAGCTGGGTGGTACCAGTAGCATAAATTAGCTTTCTTAAAATCTGGAACTATTTCATTTTTACCAAATAAAAGTCAAGGTCTTTACTGGGTTTGTCACAATATACCTTTTGTTTTCAAAGAGAAAGAGCAGTTCACACAGTTGGGACTACTGTTAGCCAATGTAGCCATCTTTCACTAACTCCAGGGAAAATCAAAACCATTCATGTAAGTTCCTGCTCCACATTGTAACTTATCCAATGGGGTACTAGGGAAGAACCTCAGAAAACTAAGATAGTGACTGGTTTCTAACAAACAGATCTGAAGGATAATGTGATATTCATATGTCTTTGGTTCTTTGATTATGGCAGTAACAGGTCATGTTTGCCACTATTTTATACATGTCAATGAGTGATATGTATGTAAGTCATCTATTTCTCAGGAGACCTGGGCCTCTAAGTTTCCAATCTGCAAATGGACATAGTATTGATGGCACTGTCTCCAGGAGGGTGTCAGGGAATAACCATGTACACTGTTTATTTGGTTTGGGCACACAAGCATGGAAGCCCTGAACAACCAGACTGTCTACTTTGAAGCACAGCTCCATCACTTACAGGCCAGTTCACCTTCCTCCTGTTTCTTCATCTCTCAAAGTAATAGTCCTTATCTTACAGTTATTAAAAGATTGTATAAATAAGCCTATTTGGGTTTTTTTATGGTTTAGGGGATCAAAATCAGGGTTTCCTGCATACTAGGTATGCACTTTACCACTGAGCTTTATCTCAGCCCCCAGTAAATGAATCTGAGTATGTAGAGTGCTTAGACAGCATATATTCAGTGCTCACTAAACACTGGGTATTATTATCATATTTTCTCCTGAGTATTTATTTAGTTTGCCATTTTGGAGGCTAAACAGTATAGTCCCATGGCCTTTGTAGTCACATTACAACATGGGAGGAGTGCACACAAGTGCAAGAGATCACAAGCAAGAAAGGAAGCCAGCGGGCAAAAAGAGGCTAGTGTTTTTCATGCACAACAACGATCTCACAACTCAGGAAACCCACGAGAACTATCTTAATCCCTACCAAAGTATTGGCCCTAATGACCTATCATAGGCTCCACCTCTTAGAGGTCTTACTACTTCAACATCACCATAGCCCTGGCCACGCCTCCAAACACATGCATGCTTGGGACACATATCACATCCAAACCATAGCACAGCACCCTTTCAGGCAGCTCCAGACTTTTCCTAGCAGCATACAGGGGAGTATATAGTCTCTCTCTCTCTCTCTCTCTCTCTCTCTCTCTCTCTCTCTCTCTCTCTCTCTCAACAGAGAGTTGATAAAAAGTACTTGGTCTTGCAGGTACAAGATAAGTTTATGCTTCAGGCCAGGCTAGATAACATGATATGGTTTGGTCACCCCACTGAAAACCTGTAAGAGTCAGAAACTCGCATGATGGTGCACACCTTTAATCCCAGCACTCAGGAGAGAGCAGATCTCTTTAAGATCAAGGCCAGCCTGGTCTACATAACAAGTTCCAGGTCTGTTGGGGCTTCAGGGAAACCCTGTCTGGGAAAAAAAGAGAGAGAGAGAGAGAGAGACATAAACCCCCTCTGCTCTCTGGAACTGAAGTGTCTGTCTCTCCCTTCTGGGTGCCCATCCCACTGTGCACGGCAGCTGTCTCTCCTAGTGGCATTCCTCTCAAGCAAGGCTCTCCCCTCGAGGCCCCACCATGCTCCTCATGCTAGGGTGCTCTGTCTCCTCTAATGCTCCCCCACCTCAGGGCCCATCGTGGCTGTCCAAGGTCGTGATGCTCTCCAAACTAAGCTCATTCTGAAGGGTCATTATGTGTCAGCTCCTTTCTACCAACCTGCCCCTCCTTCCTTTCCTAATTTCTAACAATTTATTGAATGCTACTATATTCAGGATATATATTAGAGAACAAAACAAAATCACTACTAAGATGAGAGCACACCATATATACAAAAAGCATCTTACTCTTGGGGCTGGAGAGATGGCTCAGCAGTTAAAAACACTGGCTGCTCTTGCAGAGGACCTGGGTTTGGTTCCCAGCACCAGTTCCCACAAGATAACTAACAACTGTCTGTAACTCCAGTTCCAGGGGATCCAACACCTTCTTCTGACCTCTGAGGGCATTGTACTACACAGGTGCATTTACATACATGCAGGCAATATACTCATACACATAAAAATAATGAATTATATATATATATATTGTCTTTTTGAGACAGGGTCTCCCTGTAGCCCCAGCTGTCCTGGAACTCACTATGTAGACCAGGCTGGCCTTGAATTTACAGAGATTCCCCTGCCTCTTCCTCCCAAGTACTGGGATTAAAGGCATGTACCACCACACCTGGCATAAAATATATATTTTTTTAAGTATCTTACTCTTTTCACTCAAAAATAAATCCTAGGTATCAGTCCACGTCAGTAATAACAGTTATACCATAACTGCCATTGGCTTTCAGCAACACCACTACCACTTCAAATAATCTGTAACTCTACCCTTACTGTTGTCCCCACCCTTCAACTTCTAAATCCCAGGCAATAGTGTCCAATTAATTGTGTTCCAAGGACAGGAGAGAGGCCCTGCTGGTTTTCCCCACTCAGGCCATTACCTTAAGATCAGACCCTGTGCTGGTTATTTTGTCACTTGACTCAAATTAGAGTCACCTGGGAAGAGAGACCCTCAATTGAGGAATTTCCTTTCACAGACTGTGGGCTTGTCCGTGAGGCATTATCTTAATTGTTAATTGATGCAGGCAGGCCCAGCCCACTGTAGAGGTGTCACCCCTGGGCAGGTGTGCCTGAACTGTTCAGTAGAAGTAGCAGAGCCAGCAGGGGAAGCAAGCTAGTAAGCAGTGTCCGTCCTGGTTTCTGGTTCAGTTCCTGCCTCCACATTCCTGCCTTGAGCTCCTGCCTGACTTCCCTCAAAGACAGACTGTAACCTGTAAGCCAAATAAACCCTTTCCTCCCCAAGTTGCTTTTGCTTGGTGTTCTACCACAGCAACAGAAAGCACACCAGAACAGACCCTTTTATATAATCACATTTCTACATGGCTGCCCATTCTTCATCAAACCTAAGCATTAAAATAGATATTTTTCCTGGATCTTTGGGGCTCCATTTTTGAGAGCCCCTGTATCACATGAAACATTGATTAAATCAGTTATGCCTTCCTCTTCCTAACTTGCATTGTTATAGAGGTGTTGTCTCTTTACTAGCTGACAACTGCCCTTGGTGTTGAGCCAGCAGTGCAGCACACCCACAGACTGCCCATCCCCTAAGGTGGACTCTTTATTGTGCTTTGGTGGTATCTGTGCACAAGCATTTACATATCAAAACATATATTGTTTTTCTGTGTCTTGCCTTTACTTCTAGGGAAATCACAATTAGGATCTCACGATTTTTAATTATGCAAATAGGTCAATTACATTATAAATGTCCTTTCAAGTTAGTAAAGGAAATATTAAAATATACTAGCTCTAAAAAAGAGTGTGGTATTTTAAAAAACACTACTTACTTAAAGGTAATTTAAACAAATTTAAAACAAACTTTTATGTACAACTACCTTTCTACTATTTTTTTTAATTACTATTTAGTGTCCCTATTTTGTTTTCTTGGCCTTTTGGCTCCAATGCATTCTTAGTTTCTGATGTTTTTCAGGACTTGTTCATTGCTCCAAATACCCATAGCTGCTACTGAAAAGCAGTGTAGGGTTTTTAGAGCAACAGTGCATTTCAAGTCTCTTCATGAGTTTAACTTGGGAAGCTAGGGCGCCAGACGATCAATGATAGCCAAAGTCAGGGGCTTCCAAGTTCATTTTCTCAAGCCCAGGAAGAATAAGGAAGGAGACAAGGGGTAGAGAAAACCTAGCTTTATCAAGGAAAGGTGAGGAAAAACTCCCAAGAGTGATAGGGGCTCCAAGGGAGGAGTACTCAACTGCTACCATGTCCAGTCGCCTTTACGGGTCTTACTGGCAGGAAGTAGATGGATACTGCAGCAACCTCTATCGGATTTCGTCATTTTGTAGTGCATTTTGACTGACCTAATGGAAAGTCAACACACTCTATGCATGCTCCCTTAACTCAACAGCAGAAGTGTTCATGTGTTACTTGTCCAATCAGGGTAGCGGTCATAAGCGCTAAGTGACTAGTTCGTGATCCACCATGGGCCCTGCCCTTACTTCCTGTGAGAACTAACTCCTGTCTTATTCCTGCCTCCAGAGAGAAATCCCTAACCACTGTTCGGGGACAGAGACAACTACCAGTCTTACTGCTGGCCAAGGATGACAGCTGCTAATATCTTCTGAAGGATTGATCTAGGGACCTATGGTAGAAATTTGGAGTCTAAATTTTTCCAATCTAGAAGAGATAAAGTAATTTAAAAATAAAATAAGATCAATCAAGCACAAGGCAAAGAGGAGCAATGGAGAAATTATCACTAGCAGACAAGAAAGAGAGGAGCAGGGGCTGGAGAGATGGCCCAGTGGTTAAGAGTGCTCACTGCTCTTCCAGAGAACCCAGGTTCAGTTCCCAGCACCCACATGGCAGTTAACAACCATCTGTAATTCCAGTTCCAAAGGATCTGATGCCTTCTTCTGGCCTCTGTAGATATTGCATGCACAGGTGCACTTACATATATACAGGCAAAACACTCATACACATCAAATAAAAAGGTTTTAAAAAATAAAAAGGGAAAACCAAGTCAACTTAGGGATTAAGCGAGATATTGGGCCAGAGACTTTTTCATGGTTAAACTTGTACCTCTTGCTACAATGTGAGAACAATTAAGTTGGTAGTTATAATCATATTTTTTTAATAGATTATGTTGTAGGGGAGAAATCCCACCATCAGAAGGAGCCAAAACGTTATTTCAGATAGGCTGCATCAGCTAGAAAATCCACAAGCTAAGTAAGCCACAAGTCAAAATCCTCAGGTAAAGGATGCTGACACTGGTCCCCTCCTGAGGTAGGTATTGACGCTGAGGAGCTAAGATCAAGCAATGAAGAATTGACAGGATCTAAGGTGAAGCGGGTGAGCCCATAAAGAAGTGGGGCTAAGAGAGCAAACAAAAGGAAAATCACTCTCAATGTAATGTTTTTCTGTTTACTGTCAAGCATTTGAACATTTGTCCTTTTAAAAAATTTTTTGAGATACCCAGCCCCTTGATGAAGAATTTTAATCCCTTGATGGGCTTGAATGTATAGAGCATTTCTGAATCATGATTTTCAGTTGACTAGTTGGATATCGCTGGGTCTGTGACTCACCATTTACTTTGGAATGATGAATCCAGGAAGCATGTCTGGTGACCTTTACTGCTAGTGGAGTAGACAGGACAGGGAAGATAAGCAAAAGGACCAATATCAAGTACCCAGGATGAAACAGGAGCATCCTGAACTCACATTGCCATGCCTCTGACAAATCTTGGAGAGCCTGTTGCAAGTGGGTCAGTGAGGTGACACATTTTGACAAGGCTAAAGTCTCTGCATCAAACAAAAAGTCAGTGACCAAAGGCCTTCCATCTAACATTTCCAAGGGCCTCAAGTCTCTTAAGGAAGGTATATTTCAGATCCAGATAGAAGCTAAAGGTAACAACATAGTCCATACTAAATGAACCTCCTGGGTACATTTTTGGAGCTGTCCTTGAGCATGTCATTTAGTTTTTCTACCTTTCCTGATTTTTTAGATCTCCAGGCAAAAATGAGGTGGTACTAAATACCCAAGGATCAAAGATCCCCTGGGTGCCAGCCGCCTTGAATGCAGGGCCCTTATGGCTTCATGGGAGTCCAAATCGTGGAATGATCTCATGAAATAGGACTCTTATTTCTTGTGCTTTTTTTGTTCTGCAAAAGAAAGCATCCATTTGACCTGTATGAATCTCTATCTCTATCCACCCTGTATGAGTATCTGTTAACACCAGCAGACACTGGTATCCTTTGGCCTTAGGCATGTGGGCTAAATCTGTTTGCCAGTTTTCTTCCAGATATGTTCCTTTATGTTGCATCCTGGACAAGAGAAGGACCTTCTTATGGAGTGGAAATTGCCTCTGGCAGACTTCATAGCCCCTGGTGATTTCAGTAAGGATTTTATTAAAGTGTTTGAACAGAGACCATTTGTTGGGACAATTGTATCATTTTGCCTCATCCTAAATGAAACATTGGGTGAAGGGTTTTATGTATTTTCCACTGGTTGGCTTAAGAAAGATAATTTTGTATTTTTCAGACATCAGCTATCCAGAGGGGAGCATAGAATAGCTCAATCTAGTTCAGAGCAGGAATCTTGGAGGTCTGATGTCCCCCAAAGAGCCTTCCCACATGACGGGGTCCATAGTAATGCCTAAAGAGGACATCTCCTGGCTGCCCATTTGGCTTCAGTGTCAGCCAGAAGATTTCCTTCTGGTACATCCCCTGTTACTTTTTGGTGTCCGTTGCAGTTAATTACTGCTACCTCCTTAGGTGCAAATATGGAGGACACGAGTGGTTTATTTCCTTATGGTATTTAATCAGGGAGTCATTAGCAGTCAGAAATTGTCTCTGTGTCCAAATAGAAGCATAGGCATGCAGAACCAGAAAGGCATACTTTTGATTGATTGATTGATTGATTGATTGATTGATTGATTGACTGATGATATACATGATAGATGATAGGTAGGTAGGTAGATAGACAGATAGATGATAGGTAGGCAGATAGATAGATAGATAGATAGATAGATAGATAGATAGATAGACAGATAGATGATAGGTAGGTAGATAGATAGA